>NW_014577167.1:368594-382907 GCF_000485595.1 Priapulus caudatus
CCTCGCTGTAAATCGAGTTTAATCGTAATCTCTCGTCATGCAATAATATAATAACGCCATGCCAGGAGAAAACGCACACGCGCATTTAACTTTGAACAAAAAGGAGACGCGTAGAAGGTAACTGAAGGAAATGTTATTGAAAATAGTAGTTCCATGCGAGGCGTGAACACAAGATGTTAGAGTCGGAATCGTCATTTTAGCTAGAATGTGAAGTATGAATATGATGGGAAGGAAGGAAAACAGTAGGCCTAGCTACGAGTGTGCACGAACCCACATTGCACGCACACGACACGCATGCACTAGGTCGCACGCACGCACCCACACACGCAGCATACACAGGCGCCACGCGCAACCCCCACACGCCACACGTGCACGCAATATTAGAACGCGCACAGACTCGCGTACGGAATACACACTGAGGCATGCGACACATGCCCAAGAATACACACTTGCAGGCATGCCCACACATGCAGGAATACACACTGCCAGGCATGCAACATGCAGAATACACATGCAGGCCATGCCACACATGCCCAGGAATACACACTGCCAGGCTATGCACACATGAGAATAACCACTGCAGGCATGCACACAGCAGGAATACCACACTGCAGGCATGCCGACACATGCAGGAATACACACTGCAGGCATGCCAACACATGCAGAGAATGCACACATGCAGGAATACAACTGCAGGAATGCACACATGCAGGAATACACACTGAGAACTGCACACATGCAGGAATACACACTGCCGCGAATGCACATCATGCAGGAATACACACTGCAGGCTGCACACATCGCAGATACACACTGCAGGCTGCACACATGCAGAATAACACCATGCATGGCATGCCCACCACATGGCAAATTACACACTGCAGGCTGCACACCATGCTAGGAATACACACTGCCAGGCATGCACACATTGCTAGGAATACACACTTGCGAGGCCTCGCCACACATGGAAAGAATACACACTGCCAGGCATGCACACATGCAAGAATACACACTGCAGGCATGCACACAGGCAGGATGCACACTGCAGCGGCATGCACACATGCAGGAGAACACACTGCAGGCATTGCACACATGCAGGAATACACAGCTGCCAGGCATGCGCCCACTATGCAGTGATACACACTGCAGGCATGCGCACATGCAGGAATTACACACTGCAGGCATGCACACATCGCAGGAATACACACTCTTGCAGGAATGCACACATGCAGCGAGATACACACTGCAGGCATGCCACACATGCAAGGAATACACACTGCCAGGCATGCACACATGACAGGAATACACACTGCAGGCATGCACACATGCAGGAATACACACTGCAGGCATGCGCACATGCAGAATACACACTGCCAGGCATGCGCACATTGCCAAGGACTACACACTGCAGGCATTGCCACACATGCAGATACACACTGCAGGCATGCCACCACAGGGCGGTTAAGCTCACTGGACTTCGGCGCGGCCGCCGCGCGCGCCGGCCGCGGCGGCGCGGGCCGCCGGCCCGCGGGCGCGCTGCCCTAAGCACTGACCATCTGCGTTGCCCCCTCCTTTCCACTGACCAGTCCATTTTTAGGTTGTGACCTGGTCTGACCAGATATAAAATGTAGGTTGCAGCAGCCCTACAAAAATATATGCTAGGATTTTTTCGCAAGGAGGGTGGTTGATAACAGGCGGGGCGGTATGGGGGTCCTCCCAGAAATTTTTTAAAATGTACATCGCAGGAGATGCGTATTTGAGTGCATCTTTTGAGCGTACATGCATTACACCTCATTGCTGACTACGGCAGTCAATCTATTTTTTTTACACGCGTTTCATGTTGTGAGTAAAGACCTCTCTGTTGGTGCAGTTTGGTGACCATTAACGCTTAAAAATATTCTCAACGCAATTTCACATTTGGATAGCGCACTCGTGTAGTTTTGTCTTCTGTAATTGTGTTGTAAAGCTTCATGTGAGTTGAAAGATGTTTTCTTAGGTTGGTTTTAAACTTATGAAGAACATATGGATGAACTTGCTGAAGCTCGTGTAGACAAAGTATTAATTCATGTTCATCTGGGATAGCATCAATGCGTGTCTGACAGTCTTTGAGTTACCTTTCACTTTCTGATATTGGAATTAGCACCTTGTTGGGTGGCATTAGGGGCCTTGTATTAGTATATGGTATTGTTTGGGGGCCCCTTGTGGCTTACACCTGGGAAGGTACAAATCTTTATTCGTTTTTTTTCTTTTCACCCTTTTCCCAAACTTTGTGGTGCCCCTTTAGGCACTGGTTGCCCTAAGCACGTGCTTAGTCTGCTTAATGGTCAATCGTGCACGTGCATGCAACATTGCAGGATACACACTGCAGCATGCACACATGCAGGGAATTTACACACTGCAGTGCATGCACACATGCAGGAATACACATGCAGGCATGCACACATGCAGGATACACACTGCAGGCCATGCACGCATGCAGGAATACACACTGCAGGCGCATGCACACATGCAGGGAATACACCCTGCAGCATGCACACATGCAGGCGATATCAGCACTGTGCAGGGCATTGCCACACATGCAGTGAATACACACTGCAGGCATGCCACACATGAAGGGAATACACACATCAGGCATGCACACATGTCATGGGAATACACACTGCAGGCATGCACACATTGGCAGAATCACACTGCAAGGCATCACACATCAGGAGATACACACTGCCAGGCCAATGCGCACATGCAAGAATACACACTGCAGGCATGCACACATTGCAGCGAATAACACTGCTAGGCATTGCACACATGCAGGAATACACACTGCAGGCATGCACACATGCAGGAATACACGACTTGCGGCATGCACACATGCAGGAAATCCACACTGACAGGGCATGCACACATGGCAGGAATACACACTGGCAGGCATGACACATGCAGGAATACACACTGCAGAGCATGCACACATGCAGCGGAAATACACACTGATGGCATGCCACACATGCTGGAATACACACTGCAGGCATACACACATGAAGCGAATACCACTGCAGGCATGCCACACATGCAGGAATACACACTGCTAGGCATGCACAACATGCCAGGAATACACACTGCAGCATACACACATGCAGGAATACACACTGCAGGCATGCACTACATCGCAGGAATACACACTGCAGGCATACACTACACTGCAGGAATACACACTGCCAGCGCATGACCATGCAGGAATACACACTGTAGGCATGCACACATGCAGGAATACACACTGCAGGCATGCCACATTGCACAAGACATACACACTGCATCGCATTGACACATGCAGCCGAATACACACTGCCAGGCATGGCACACATGCAGGAATACACACTGAGCGCATGCACACATTCGCAAGAATACCACTACTGCAGGCATGACACACATGCAGGAATACACACTGCAGGCATGCACACATGCAGGATACCACACTGCAGGCATGCGAACCACATGCAGGAATTACACTACTGCCAGGCCATACACAACATTGCAGGAAACACATGGCAGGCATGCACACATGCAGGAATAACACAGTGCAGGTCACTGCCACACATTGCAGCGATACACACTGCAGGCATGCCACACATGCAGGAATACACACTGCAGGCATGCACACATGGCAGGAATACACACTGCAGGCATGCACACATGCAGGAATAACACACTTGCAGGCATGCACACATGCAGGAATACCACACTGCAGGCAATACACACATGAAGTGAATACACACTGCCAGGCATGCACCACATGCAGGAATACACACTGCAGCATGCCCACACATGCAGGAATACACGACTGCAGGCATGCACATCATGCAGGAATCACACTGCAGGCATGCAGCCACAATGCAGGATACACACTTGCAGGCATTTACACATGCAGGAATAACAACTTTTTTGGCCAGGCATACACCAATGCAGGAATACACACTACCAATTTTCACACTTTTTTCACAATTTGAACGATTTAGATGATATTCTGACCTAACCGACTGTACTACACGTACGTACGTACATATACATACACCGATAGGACGTGTCGCATGCACGACGACCGTCGACGAACGACTACAGGAAACTATCGTTAGTGGGGAGTCAACCGTTCACAAGCAATAACAAGAAAACGTAACTATAGGCAACAGTGAAATATGGTAACTAGAAGATAGAAAAAGAGTTAACGAACCTGGACAACAAGAGGAGCCAGTAATCTTATAAAGAATAACGGGAGCTGGTAACCATGGGAAATAACTGGAACTGGTATAAGCATAGCCAGCAAACGGTGCTGGTAAACCTGGGAAATAACACTAACCAGGAATCCTTTTGGGAACTACGACAGATATAGGAAATTGTAACCCTGGGAAATAACAGGAACGGAGAACCTTATAGGGAGCTACAGGTACAGGAGATGGCAACCCCGGGCAACAAGACGGACCAGGAATCATTAGCCAACAACATAACGGGCAAGAAACGGGAAATGAAAGCTCTGTGCAGAAAGCATTACAACGACAGCGTCCCGGCTGTTAAAACTACTGTGCAGCAACGTTTTTCCTACATCGGTACATGCATCCGTCGATACATCGTTACGAGAGCGTATAAAGACCCTTCTTTATACGCTCTTGATCGTTATAATCTCTCGTACACTTATCGCAACCGCGAATGATGCAAATGGCCGTCTCAAGAGATTTCTCTGATTTTCACCAACAGTACATCTAACGAAAGACTTATTCTATTTTCTCTATACTATACTGATATACGGGTTCTGGTGATCGGGAAAAACTTGATAAAATACCGACCAAGAGGCGTTCATATTAAAGCGACAGGATGGTGAGGGTACGTAAAAGCTCCTAGTCTGCGACAGTTCTAACATTTAAACGACTGCGCAACGTGGCGACAGCTTTATATAGCTAACACTACTCAGTAAAACTCTTAAGAGCTTATGCGGACGGTGGTAACATTCTCGTAAGTGATGTGTTGTTAGTTTCACATATATCCGCTTATTACACCGCGGATAGCGTGCATTGAAACGCGCCTGGGAGAGCACTAGCTCTCTGTACTGCAATGCGTGTAGTACTGCAATGCTTGTAAACAGCGTGGGAGGTCTGTTAATGGCGACGGCAGGAAATGACACATAATGTGAGCTATCTCATGCTGACTTGCGTTGCCAAGCCGTCTTCACTCGCAGTAGCGAAATAGCATCACGTTGTCTTTAGCTACGCTTGGCGGAAGCGTCACCAGGTGGCGCTTTATAACGATCGAATTCGCGAAGTTTGCGACTCCGCAGATAGGCGCTGCTTGAACCACTGCCATTCACTGCTGCGTAACGTACGCTTAGGCTACATGCGTTATTGTCACACATAACCCCGACCGACACGTATCCCCATATAACCTATAATCTATATATTCTACAACCCATACACGCATACAAGCGCGCACACCCTCCACACCCCAACCCTGAGTGATGCGTATTTGCGTGTGACTGACCACTAACTTACCGTAAACGTCCCACCCCCCCGTGTAACGTGTGATCATGCCACTCCCGTGTAACGTGTGATCATGCCACCTTCCGTGTAACGTGTGATCATGCCACCTTCCGTGTAACGTGTGATCATGCCACCTTCCGTGTAACGTGTGACCATGGGCTGCGAGAATGCGAGGGTGCGAGAGTGCGAGAGTTGCGAGAGATGCGAGAGTGCGAGAGTGCGAGAATGCGAGAGTGCGAGGACGCACACACCTTCCCTGTAACGTGTGATCATCCCACCCCCGTGTAACGTGTGATCCTGCCACCCCAGTGTAATGTGTGACCATGCCACCTTCCGTGTAACGTGTGATCATCCCACCCCCGTGTAATGTGTGACCATGCCACCCCCGTGTAACGTGTGACCATGCCACCTCCCGTGTAACGTGTGATCATCCCACCCCCGTGTAACGTGTGATCCTGCCACCCCAGTGTAATGTGTGACCATGCCACCTTCCGTGTAACGTGTGACCATGCCACTCCCGCATAACGTTTGATCGCCCCACCTTCCGTGTAACGTCTGATCATCCCGTGTAATGTCTGATCATCTCACCCCCGTGTAACGTGTTATCATCCTGTGTAACGTGTTATCATCCCGTGTAACGTGTTATCATCCCGAGTAACGTGTTATCATCCCGTGTAAAGTATGATCATCTCACCCCCGTGTAACGTGTTATCATCCCATGTAACGTGTTATCATCCCGTGTAACGTGTGATCATCTCACCCCGTGTAACGTGTTATTATCTCACCCCCGTGTAACGTTTTATTATCCCGTGTAACGTGTGATCGTCTCGCCCCCGTGCAACGTGTTATCATCCCGTGTAACGTGTTATCATCCCGTGTAACGTGTTATCATCCCGTGTAACGTGTTATCATCTCGTGTAACGTGTGAACACCTGCTTCTGTGTAACGTGTGACCCCCCGTGTAACGTGTGATCTTCCGTATATCGTGTGAAGCCTTCGTATATCGTGTAAAGTCCCCGTATATCGTGTGATCCCCCGTATATCGTGTGAAACCCCCGTGTAACGTGTGATCCCGCCTCACCCCCATGTAACGTGCGAGCATCCCCCGCCTCCTGGACGCAGTGAGATCGACCCTAGAACTCGCGCACAGCAACACTACGCTACAGATTATGCCTGCATGCCTCCCGTGCTGGCTCGGCAATCGCTCGCTGCCATCGCGCGCTCCCATCGGCCGCCGTATGCGCGTGCGCGCGTGCTGTGTGTGTGTGTGCTAGCTGTGTTCTGAGGCTCGTTAGTGTGTGAGTCAGCAGCCCATGTTGTAATGGCCTGTATATAAAGTTTTACGATACGAGCCAGCGGAGTACAGAGTCGCGGATTGATCTGGCGGAGTGGCGCGTGCGAGCGAGCTCGTTTTAGCCGACTGACCATTAAATATTTACGCCGGAATTGCACACGCTGGCACGAGCCGCAGGTGGTTGTTCATGAATATTCCGGCTGGACGTGCTAATGTTCTCCCCTGAAAGTGTTCCAGAAGTCCTGCGGCGCTCGACTGTATCTATGTGTGTCTGCGAGCATTGTACGTTGTGTGTTGCTCCGCCGACTCCCTGCAGCTATCGCCAACCATCAGTCAACGGATGCGTGGACAAAGGTCCTCATGAATTGCCACTCTGCAATTGAGCCTTCTTAATAGTCATCGCAAGTCTTCGCGGAGTGTCTTACCGCAGCTAGGCCGAGCAAGCAGTCGTTGTAATTCTTTAAGGATGGGATTTTCTCGCTGAAGCTTAGACCGGGCAGTTGGTATAGTGAATCGTCAAGGATCGTCTTTCTACAGATAAACGCAGACAGCAGTCACCAGACAAGTCCTCAAAGATTGTCCTCACCCTGCCAGCGCGGCAGCCGCGATAGAGGCAGCTCTCAAGGATTGTCTCACTGCAGCGCCAGCCGCATAGCACTCCTCAAGGATTGTCTCCCTGCAGCGCCAGCCGCGATAGTAAAGCTCCTCAAGGATCTCGTCTCCACTGGCAGCGCCAGCGTCCGCATTAGTAATCCTCACAGGATTGTCATCACTGCACGCGCGCAGCCCGCGATAAGAGCAAGCTGCCTCAAGATTGTCTCTCACTGCAGCGGGCCAGCACTCGATAGTAATCGCTCAAGGATGTCTCAATGCTGCATCCAAGCGGCCAGCCGCGATAAGTAAGGTCCTCAAGGATTGTCTCACTGCAGCGCCAGCCGCGATAGTAAGTCCTCAAGGATTGTCTCCCTGCAGCGCCAGCCTCGATAGTAAGTCCTCAAGGATTGCCTCACTGCAGCGGACCAACCGCGATAAGGCAAGCTACCTCCAAGGATTGTGCGTCAAACTAGGCAGCGCCAGCCGCGATAGCAGCTCCTCAAGGATTGCCTCACTGCAGCCCCAGCCGCGATAGCAGGTAATCAAGGATTGTCTCACTGCGGTTAAATCTCGTACGGCAGTCTTCACCGGGCGGCACACAGATAGGCCGCTGATCTGAGCTGCAGCTGTTGTTGAGAGGTCGCTAGAGGCGGCCGCCTACACCGTCAGCTTCACAACTCTAGGGCATCGCGCGCTGTCACATGCACGACGTACGTAGACCTTGAAGGCACCTCGACGTGAAATACCAGCAGACCGCTCCGGATTCATTATTTAGCAGTTCATGCAGGGGAAGGCACCACGCTTATCGGCAACCCGCACGCGCTGCTCACACTCGCCCGCGCGTGCACGGTGGACGCGCGAGTACCATAGACATGCCTGCCGCACAGGCCGATGCCGTGACGACCTGTTCACCGGTCTCACCGATGTGGGTCATCACAGCCGCGCTCGTCCTACTACAGTGTGGCCTCGCAGACCAGATGCGGCCCGTGAGAAACGCTGGACCGGAACAGGTAAGAAACAGTAGCTCACTAAAGCAGTAAGCAATAAGCAAGCACTAAGCAAGCAGCTAAGCAAGCAATAAGCAAGCACTAAGCAAGCAGCTAAGCAAGCAATAAGCAAGCACTAAGCAAGCAGCTAAGCAAGCACTAAGCAAGCACTAAGCAAGCACTAAGCAAGCACTAAGCAAGCACTAAGCAAGCAATAAGTAAGCAGTAAGCAATTTAGATGCGTACGTGCCAGCGCGAGAGTGTCTCGCGTGATACTGAGTACTGAGGTCTCTAGGTAGTAGTTTACCTACTTAGCTCGACAGGACTCAGTGGTTATGCTTGAATCTGCTGCTGAGCGTGATACAGCCATCCCGTGTCATACAGTCGCTGCGTATGATTCAGTGACACTGTGTTAGTCAGTCACTATGTATGCTGTAGCCACTATATATATGTTTCACGTGAGTTATATGTTATGAGGCCACCTCGAATGATATTGCATCCGGTTCCATGCTGCCATTGCGTGGGATCATGCAGTCATCGCGCGCAATGCAGTGATTCTGTGCGGTTCAGTCACTACGTGAGATTCAGTCACACCGTATATGTGACACAGTCACACTGCAGTAGTCAGTGACCACGCATGGTTTAACCACTACAGCTGATACATGCAATTAAGTCATTTCATTAGCGCTCATTAAATGTGTGTTATGTAATCACTGTGTTGTTGAGGTGATTATTTTTGATTTAGACATTATATCAGGATTAATAAAAGACAAATGTCTTTGTCTTTTATTAACTCCTGATTATATATAAGGTATTCGGTCAGTGTGATTCATTTACTACACGATATACATTTACTGTGATGATATGATGATATCAGTGAGATGCAATCATTCTGTGTTATGCAGTCACTGTGCGTGAATCACTTTGTAACTGATCGTGATGAAGTAACTGAGTTTAATATTTTCACTAGGTGTGATCAATTCAGTTAGTGTGATACTGTCGCTGAGCGCGACGCTGTCACCGCTTGGGACATTGTCACCGACTGAAACACTGTTGCTGATTGTAATAATGTTACTGAGTCTGAAATTTTCACTGAGCGTGACACTGTCACTCAGTGTCATGCCGCTATTTATTGTGTATCACAGAGTGTCACGCTGTCATTGTTTGTTATGATCACTGAGTCTAATATGTCACTGAGTCTGATATTATAACTGGGCATAATGCTTTTATTGAGAGGCATATCATCACTGATTATTCAGTTCTCACTGCGTGTAACGCTGCCACTGCGGGCGATACTGTCAATGATTGGGATCTGTAATTCCGTGCAACGCAGTTACTCTGTCTGATTCAACCACTTTTTATCGCCAGGCTGAGTGAGGTAAATATGAGCGCACACACGCTGCCTTGACGTAACGCAATTTCATCATTTACTTAATCCTCCATATGACACGTGAATCAGTGGAAATACACGTATTATTAAAATGTAGGAAATATGGACAATTCTTTCACAGCGAGAATGTAAATTTTTATCTCGCAGTGTGCGCTGTTATACTAATCCCTAGTGATTTATTTCGCAGACACTTTACTCTAGGCCTAAATGCAATACTCATTTGCGCAACTTAATAGCTTTGTATGGACGTATTATCAGTAATTTAGCAACATATATAATAATGAACACGATACACCGTTCATTTACTCGCCTATCAATAATAGAGCGATTTTATGTTTGTGGACTGCAAACTCGGATTCCGGCTGCACGTGCGAGGGGCCGGTGAATCATTATTTTATCATCTTTGCATTGTTATTAAGTTTCAGTCATCAGTATGTACTTACGAGCCTCTTGTTGCCGATCATGCTCATGTCATTCTACTGGAAAAATTGTATCTTAGCCAAGCAATGATGGCGGTCGCTACTACTAGTTATTACATTGTCAACGCTGACTGCACACGTGCCAGAGACTGTGAAACTAAGTCTAGGTACGCCACAGAGAAATATGAAATAAGTAAGAGCAAAAGGGTTAAGCCACCCATTAGGATGCATTACAAACTACAATAGAATACATGAGCGCATGATGCTACGCAAAATATCAACATTACTTTAAGTTTCGTACTCGGTCTTTTGCCTTTGTGCAAAATAGTTTAATGACGTTTCAATCTACTGCATCTGCTTTCATATTTTTTTTATGTTTATACAGTTTTTACGCACGAGTTAATTCTAAGACCAATGCCTCACTGCCTTAATGGCATCGCCTGGATTCACTCTCAAGACTGCCGCCATCGTATTTCTAATTCCACAGCTCGGGCGCGACTAAATTGCACACAAATATTGAATTCATGCGTAGTCGGAGGCGATCTATATGCGATAAAACGCGCTTGGCTAGGCGCAGCTGCGTGATGGGTTCTCGTGGTCACACATGCGAGAAGTTAAGTCGCTAGGAAATATCATACTCATTGCACACACTCTCTATACCCTGCATGCGTGGCACCATTAGCGTAAAAGAGGTAAAGGGGCAACTGCGCGCTAATTTCCTATACGCGTCAGCGGACTAGTTGGCAGCCAGTCTTCCATCGTCGGGGGGCTCATTACGGAAGCCCAATCATGAGCGACACCTGCCCGACTGCGCGCGTGTACACACGAGCGGTCGCTGGAATTCGCTTTCATAGAGATTCGTGACGAGGGTGCGCGCACGGCCACAGAAATCCATTTCCAGTAATAAAAAAAAATTGCCGGCGAAGCTACGGCACCGGCTACTGAATCGGCAATCTGGCGCTGCAAATATGCATGAATGCGCGCGGCTCCCTGCGACCGCCAGCGCAGCCGACGTCCATTATCCCCGCCGCGAACTTTTGAGAGCGCAATAGACTAGTGCATTGCCGACTCATCATCGCGCAATAACGAGGCGCGCAGGCTGATCTAGACAACGCTTCTCTGTATACTAACTGCTGCCCCCTGTTACTGCCTGCTGCCTGCCTGCCCTGCTGCTGCTGCACTACTGCCTGCTGTTACTGTGCTACTGCCTTAACTTCTGCTCTTTACTCCGGCTACTGCTGTACACTGCTAGCCCTGCTACCTGCTTCGGCGCGCTGCTGCCTTATGATTGCCTGCTGCTACTGCTTTAACGCTCGCCTCCTGCTACTGCTGCCCTCGCTACGGTAATTCTTCGCTACGCTTATACTGCTGTGGCTACTGCCTGCCTGCTACGCCTGCCTGCTGTGCCTGACTGCTACTGCTGATAACTACTGCCCTCCTGTGTCACTGCTATCCTTGCTAATCTCTCTGAACTGTTCTAAATATGCTGCGCTTTACTGCCTGTATTGCCTACGAACTGGCCTCGCTATTACTACTCGCGCCTGCTCTTCGATGCCCCCGCGCTACTCTGATAGTCTGCGTATTTGTCTATATATATTCCTGCTGTGCTCGCTGGTATTGCTGTTACTGCTTGTATTGCTGCTACTGCCTCCCTTTCTCTGTTATCAGCTGCTGCTGCTGCGCTACTACTATTACTGCTACTTCTACTGCTACTGCTGCTCGCTTGGCGTGGTCGTGTTGCTGCCGCTGCCTGCTCTCCTACTACGTACTGCTACTGCTACTGCTACCGCTACTGCCTACTGCTTACTCCTACTGTACTGCTACTTCTACTGCTACTGCTACTGCTACTGCGTACTGCTACTGCTGCTACTGCTACTACTTGCTACTACTCCTAGAACTACTGCTGCTCACTCTCGCCGATTCGCTTTTACGTTTCTATTGCGCTGCTGCTGACTGCCTACAGCCTGCGTGCGCTGCTACATGTGCTACTCCCCGCTACTGGCCACTGCTGCTGCTGACTGCCTGCTGCTACCCTGCATGCCTGCCTTGGCGCTACTTCTAGCTCTATCTCCTACTAGCCTACTGCCTATGCTACTCCTACTGTACTGTACTGCATACTACTACTACTACTACTACTACTACTACTACTACTACTACTGATACGACTCCTCCTGCTGCTGCTGGTGGTGGTGCTACTACTCTTGCTGCTGCGTTCGGCTACGTATTACAATGCTGACCGACAATCGATGGCGTGATCAGCGCGGGAGATGTCGTTGTCGTTGAGCGAACGCGAGAGGAGGAGTGTGTCGAGACAGCTCTACTGCTCGAGAAGAACTCGTGGCGCGCTCGTCAACAGAGACGCCCGTGAATGGCGGAACAGAAGCTTTCACGAAGGTTCCGGCTGGGATCTGTGAATATATGCTCGTGGCAGAGGTTAGGTAGAATTACATATAGACCCTAGAGGTTATAGACACCCGATAGGAATCCGATGGCGTGCTGGCGGTGACTGGTGGAACCTGGATAATGGGCCAGGTAAGATCGCTAAAGCAGGGCAGAATAGATGAGACCCGGGGGCCGATAGACCCTGGGGGAGAACAGCTGAAGTGAATGAAAGTGACGAGGGCTGGTAGTGACTGGTGAAGCTCAGGGAGTTGACAGCTAAGACTAGCAGTGGTCAGCCTGAGATGTCAGCTGAGACCAATAGAGCCGGAAAGAGCTGGCTGAGAACAATGAAAACCAGACAGCTACCGGTTGATGTCGGGGAAGAGGTCTGTTGATGTCGGTAAATCCAGGAACGAGGCTGGTTGATGTCGGTAGATCCAGGAACGAGGCTGGTTGATGTCGGTAGATCCAGGAACGAGGCTGGTTGATGTCGGTAGATCCTGGAACGAGGCTGGTTGATGTCGGTAGATCCTGGAACGAGGCTGGTTGATGTCGGTAGATCCAGGAACGAGGCTGGTTGATGTCGGTAGATCCTGGAACGAGGCTGGTTGATGTCGGTAGATCCTGGAACGAGGCTGGTTAATGTCGGTAGATCCAGGAACGAGGCTAGTTGATGTCGCTAGATCCGGGAACGAGGCCGGTTGATGTCGCTAGATCCGGGAAAGAAGCCGGTTGGTGTAGCTAGATGCGAAGAAGAAGCCGACTGACCCCATTAGCACCGATGGATTGAAGCAGGCGGCCAGCCGCAGGAACAAATCGACTATCAGCACTACAACGACGGCGCTATCTGCAGCGCGCATTGCTCGCATCTGTAGTATGACCAGAAGCCATACGAAACATGGCGTAATGGACTCCCTCTCTCTCTCGCACCGCTAATTCTGACAAAGCGCAACGGGGCTTCGCTTAATTGTTAGAAGCTAAGTGTATCGGACATAGAAGAGATAGATATGGATTGAAGATAAGATTTCGTAAATTGAGATTTCGGGAGTGAGAGAGAGAGAGAGAGGGAGGTAATACGGAAGTGAGAGAAAGGTGCTGATAGGTAAGACACGTGGAAGAGACACGTAGAGGGGTAAGTTGAGAAAGGAAGTAAACAGAAACTTATACGTAAGGAAAGTGGCTTCTTAGAAAGAACAAGAATAAGCAAGAGAGGTGGGGTGGGAGAGAGAGGGGAGGTACTATGAGCGGAAATATGAGTCACCAAGTGACTGCTGCAAACAAATTGCTTGCTAAATGCAACCCCATCGACTGTATCGCTCCTGCCACGAATCCTGCACATGTCTTATATTAATACGCAGCTAGGTCTCTACGGCGTCATATTCTCACACTACGCACCGGCAATTCCGCAGGCGTCTCATCCATTATTAACGGAACGTGTCGCACGCAGAAGTCCCAGCTGTTTCTGGGGCATGCCGCCTGGGGGTGCTTGCGAACGGACCAGCAGCAAATGCAGAGAGCGTCCATAACTCAACATTATAGGCATCCATAATGATGATTGCAAAGCATTGTTATCATTCATGATTTTAATAAAGGGAATAAGAGGTAAATGAGACGCAGTGGGAGTAGAGCGCGCGTGCGTGGGTAGGTGGATGGATAGATGGGTGGGTGGATGGATGGATGGATGGATGGATGGATGGATGGATGGATGGATGGATGGATGGATGGATGG
>NW_014577167.1:383645-385671 GCF_000485595.1 Priapulus caudatus
TGTCACTGTGGCGTATGTGTCACTGTGGGTGTATATATGGCACTGTGGGTGTATATGTTACTGTGGGTGTATATATGTCACTGTGGGTGTATATGTCACTGTGGGTGTATATATGTCACTGTGGGTGTATATGTCACTGTGGGCGTATATGTCACTGGGGGCGTATGTGTCACTGTGGGCGTATGTGTCACTGTGGCGTATGTGTCACTGTGGGTGTATATATCACTATGGGTGTATATGTCACTGTGGGTGTATATATGGCACTGTGGGTGTATATGTTACTGTGGGTGTATATATGGCACTGTGGGTGTATATGTTACTGTGGGTACAATTAAGCAGTTTTGAGAAGGGCGAGCTTGCAGAAGCATTGCCTGTTTGTACACATGGATGTTTAACATAATAACGCGTATGTAGCGAGATGTAGTTCTGTGTGTAAACGTATTGATATCGTGGCAGAGAAATCTGGAAACATATAAATGTTTGAATAATTAATTAAAATGCTCTTAGCTACAGATTGGCAGCCATATTGACATCTCGATTCGTGTTTTAAAATATGAATTCATATGCTGAGATTTATTTTATCACATTGATATACAGCAAGTCGTGATGGGAACCAGGTAATTCATTGCCGGAAAAGCTGAGTTATTAAGGTTTTTTTCCCTTTGCCTAGAAACCATTTCGATGGAAGTCTCTTATGTGTCACAAAGCAAACAATATCTCCTGACTGGAATAACATACAGCATATAAATTGGAATCTGTCAAAAATCTATTGCGCAATCGGAGCCGAAATGTTGCTGCGGAGGACATCGCTATGTTTCTTCAATCGCTTTTGTGCGGTGACAGATATTCCCGTTACATTCTTAAATTATGATATTTCCGCAGCTTCCCAGAAGACGAACGATGGCGAGTACTGAAATCTAATTCATCTGGCAATGCGACGCAGATTGCAATAAATGCGATAGACGAGGACTAAAGACATGTAAACTGATCGGATCACCAGCATTATGCAGCCGCCGCATATAACGTCCTCATTTTCTCGCAATTTCGTGCATTGTCGTGCGCGCGTAAACATGATTCAGATTTCTTGACTTGACGAGACGACGTATGTTTTGTGATATATCAGCTGAATTTCTCTCTCGATCGGAGACGAGATGTGAAACCATGCTCAATTCGCGGTCGGATGTAATCGCAATCGAGTCGAGATATTATTCAACGCGAATCTTGCTGCAAAAAAATCGCTGTTGCAGTGGAGATGAAGCTTCGCATGACGTTGCCTGCATTATTATCAATCCGAGACATCCATTCTCTTAAATGACGCGTAGGTTCCCTGCAAGACGCGGTTCACATAGATGGTAATGGCAGGAGCTACAACTGTGTATTGCGTTTGCATCACTAATAATAGTTTGTAGCGTAATTGTGGCGCACCATTAATTATGGACTCCGTCAACTTAAGTCTGCCATGACCTCCTAAGACTCTATCATCTTACAAATCCTATCTCTCCCTAGCACAATTACCCTATCACCCGAGATCTTATAATATTTACCCTGTCATCCCTGACCCTATTATATGTACCCTATCATCCATGACCGCTTTAGATTTTCCTGTCACTCGTGACCGTCTCATATTTACCTTGGCACGCCCGATTCCTTCAGTTTACCCTGCTACGCCCGCTTCTTTATAATATTTACCCTGTCACGCAGATCCCACTAATTTACACTGTCATATATGCCCATAATATTTATACTATTACCACCAACCCTATAATATTTTCCCTGTCACCGCTGACCCTATCAGGTTTAATCCGACACGCTTGCCCTATTTCTGTTGCTTCTATCATACAACTTCTCGGGTCAAGGGACAGAACGCAATAGTCGATACATTTGGGGCCGGCATCTGTATCATTATGTCACGGTGGCGTATGTGTCACTGTGGGCGTATGTGTCACTGTGGGCGTATGTGTCACTGTGGGCGTATGTGTCACTGTGGGCGTATGTGTCACTGTGGGCGTATGTGTCACAGGGGGCG
>NW_014577167.1:387079-394126 GCF_000485595.1 Priapulus caudatus
AATATCGCCACAGTGACGTGTCCGCCTCCCCCGGTGCCACATACGCCCCAGTGACATGTATGCCCCCACAGTGCCAATTCACCGCCACAGTGACATGATATACACCCCAGTGACATATACACCACACAGTGACATATAGTAACCACAGTAACATATACACCTGGGACCCCAGTGCCATATATACACCCCAGTGCCACCAGTACGCCACAGTGACCTACTACACCCACAGTGCCGATATACACCACAGCACATATACCCCCACAGTGCCATATATACGCCCACAGTGACACATACGCCCACAGTGACACATACGCCCACAGTGACACATACGCCCACAGTGACACATACGCCCACAGTGACACATACGCCCACAGTGACATATACACCCACAGTGATACATACGCCCCCCGGTGACACAGTACCGCTCACAGTGATAGTATATACGCCCAGCAGTGACACATAACGGCACAGGACCCACAGTACGCCCCAGTGACCATCGCCCACCGTGACACCATACGCCACCAGTTGACACATATCGTCCCACCGTGTGACACATCGCCCCAGTGACACCTGACGCCCACATTGACCATCCGGCCCCCAGTGACATATACGCCCACAGCTGACAAACATCCGCCACCTGACACATCACGCCTCACCGTATCATTACGCCCACCAGGTGACACTTATACGTATATATGTCACTGTGGGTGTATATATGGCACTGTGGGTGTATATATGTCACTGTGGGTGTATATATGGCACTGTGGGTGTATATATGTCACTGTGGGTGTATATATGTCTCTGTGGGCGTATATATGTCTCTGTGGGTGTATATATGTCACTGTGGGTGAGCAACAGCAATCACGGCGCACGATTTTTGCTGCTGCTACGTTCAGTTTCAATCATCGACCGCAGATAATTTTAAACAACTTTTCCCCCATATGCCGAGAGCACAGAGAGAAATACATTGACATGTAAATTGAGAGAGAGGTAAAGAGATGGAAATAGAGAGGGAATGAGTATATAAAAAAAGACAAAAAAGAGATGAAAAAGAAATGGATTGATTGGTTGATGGGTGGATGGGTGGATGGGTGGATGGGTGGATGGGTGGATGGGTGGATAGCTAGTGGAGGCAATGGCCATGGATGGAGCGGATGCGGATGGATGGGATGGCGATGGATGGATGCGATGGATGGATGGGCATGGCAAATGGATGGATGGCCATGGATGGTGAATGGATGCGATGATGAATGGATGAATGAATGGCATGGATGGATGGATGGATAGATGGATGGATGATGGATGCGATGGATGGATGGGAATGCGATGGATGGCATGGATGGATGGGATGGATGGATGTGGATGCGTATGGATGGATGGATGATGGATGGATGGATGATGGATGGATGGATGGATGGGATGGATGGATGGATGGATGGAGGATGGATGGATGGATGGATGGATGGATGGTGTATGGAATGGCATGGATGGATGGCATGGATGGATAGCATGATGGATAGAATGGAATGGATGGATGTATGAATGCGATGATGGTTGGAAGAATGGATGGATGCGCAAGGTGGATTGGATGGAGGTGGATTGGATTGGATGGATGGATTGAAGTTGAATGGATTGGATGGATGGATGGATGGATGGATGGATGGATGGGTGATGGAATGGTTATGGATGGATGCGATGCGATGGATGGATGGATGATGGTGGATGGAGTGGTATGGGATGGTTATGGATGGATGGATGGATGGTGGATGATGATAATGGATGGTATGGAAGGAATGCGATGATGGATGGATGGAGGATGGCATGGAGGATGGATGGATGGATGGAATGGAATGGGATGATGAGCATAAATTGGGATGGATGATGGAGGATGGATGGATATATATATATATATATAGAAAGAGCAGAGATAGCATAGTAAATAGATAGAGATAGAAAATAGGATAGATATTATAGCATAGACAGACAACAGACAGACAGACAGACAGACAGCCAGACGACAGATAGACAGACAAGCCAGCCAGACAGACAGATAGACAGACAGACAGACAGACAGGACAGACAGACAGACAGACAGATAGATTATGAAAGAGAGAGAAAGTTGAGAGAGAGATAGAGATAGATAGATAGAGAGAGAGAGAGAGAGAGAGAGAGAGAGAGAGAAAGAGAGAGAGAGTAGAGGAATGCGTATAGACAGACGACCAGGACGACACAAACAACGACGTCGTCGGCCGAGAGATGAAGCGGTTAGCGGTCGAGACTCCTGCCTGGCTATAGCATGAGTCGCGCTAGCATCGCTGGCCGAGATACCGTCGCCTGGCGAGATAAGAGACCTTTTAGGCTGATGGAAATGTGGGGACGTCTCCTTTTTATCATTGACTGGACGTTTTTAACCCGTTCTGACAACACGGTCCGTGCGCTCAGCCGAGAGCGAATCCGTGTTCAGCCGACGCTCGCGCAATGTATCGGCACCGAGAGTAAACCGTAATCTACTCTGCTATCTCATTGCGCACTCAAGACGGTTTGCATCTTCATCGCCGGACGTGGACAAATGAGACAACTGCGTAGACTGTCGCCCGGCAAGCAGCTGCGTGTTGTGTGTCTGCGGGAGCGTACACCATCGGGAGCAGTCTACGAGTTATATTCGCGCTTGAGCGAGAGCATGTTTGTTGCTGAGTCGGCTTGGATCCCGCTGCGGCCTGTTGGCCAGACAAGAAAAACACCCGATTTGCGATAAACGCATTTAAAATGGAAATTTACTTAAGATTTCACTGTGTTTGCGTACAGGGTTGGAGTCGCTTCAGTAACGGCCGCAGTAGTTAGTGCAGGGTTTTACTTCAGCGTCTCCATCGCCTGACAGTCCTATATACGGTTGGTAGCTGACCGTGTCAAACGCGAGGAATGCGAATATATGACACACAATATGAAATTAGGCCTACTGCGCAAATATCGTCACCGTGTAAAGCGGTATATATCAGGCAAATACAGATTGTATATATAGCGGATTGGAGTGACTTTCATAGATCTGGATCTCGCAGGATATTTGGGCTAACTGGCAACAAGTCTAGCAGCGTCGGTGGATACCGAAGCCAGAATGTCATACATAACGTGACGATTGATTAACGCGTCACTCACAATTCTATTGCATTTGCTCGGCACCCAGGCGACTGATCAGTGAATGAATAGGCACGCGCAGCTAGTGCGTCGTTGTTGATTCCCTACAAATAGATCAAGAGCTTATAATACCTTGTATTATAATACCTGTTGTACTGTAATACTTGTTGTATAATACCTTGTATTATAATACCTGTTGTACTGTAATACTTGTTGTATAATACCTTGTATTATAATACCTGTTGTACTGCAATACTTGTTGTGTAATACCTTGTATTGTAAGCTCGTGAATAGATGAAATTATAGACGCGTCATCGCCCGTGAAAAGTTGAGAATTAAGCACCTGTTACATGATACGCATGCTGTCACGCACGCACGCACGCACGCACGCACTCATGCACGCACGCACGCACACCGAGCCACCTAGCTAGTTCAGTGCCAGCAAAAAACAGCTCTCGACGCCCTTTTGATTACGAGTAAACGGTAGATGCTATGTCATCCTCACCGGTGTCCTTACAGCACGATGTAAGCTCGCGTATCGACATCTCAAACACACGTCATTGGCAATAATAACAATAAAGAAGGGAAAAAAACCTTTTACGCGACTTACTCGAAAGGGGAGAGATCTGCGGCGTGCCGACATTCGCGCAGTATGGACGCCGACGCGTCTTTTATATATCAGACTCGAAGAGAGAGAAAAAATCCGTCTCGAGAGCGGCGCGCCGAGAGAACAAAGCGACCCGCTATTACAGGCAGGACGCACTTGATTGGCGGCTTCGTGTTTCCGCAAGACGCCGCAAAAACTCGGCGAAATACAAGCGCAGCCACGGGCGCGCAGACGACGGGCGACAGCCAGCGGGGGAAAGGTAATCTTCATCAGCTAAGTGGCAGCTGCACACGCTCCAACTGCTCGCGGTCGCAGTTGCACAGCGAACCGATGTAAGGCGTGCACACACATACACTTACACGCGCGCATGTAAGTACACACATACACACATATGTGCAAACACACACGTACACGCGGCGCGCACACATACATATATATCGGACGTCTAGGAATACCGATGGAATGTCAAAATACGTGTCACCTACAAGTAGTCGTTACTAGTAACGTGCATACTTGATGTGCGCACTATTTAGAAAAATACATAATAAATGAATTATATTATATATGTATTGTATATATATATATATATATACTATATATATATATAATATATATATATAGTTAATGAATGTATGTATTCTACAATTCACACGTCGTGATGATGTAGATAACTAGGAGGAATATAAAATAGGTATGCACATCAACAGGCGTTGTGTGGGCGTTTCCTATCACAATGACTGGCATGCGCATAGCGATATACGTTTAGTGGCCGTCATAGCGCCTTTCCTGAAACAGTCCGTCAAGATGCTGGCCCGTGCTAGAACAAACGCGCGCACTGCTAAATCTACGACTTTAATTAAGTTAGACGTCTCTGCGCAGATTCGCGAGCCCGATATGCACTGTACCGTACGTGGCTTTGGCATCTGCATGCCTAATCTACGACTCGCCTGCTTCGATATTACGCGACGATTCGCCGACACTAGCTCTTCTTGCGTCCTCATCTGGCGTCCGTCGGCAATGGCGTTTTGATGAAACGCCCGAGCCCTAGTTAATCTCTGCCCGCGGTTTGCTTGGCCGACGGAGCCAGTCTGTGCAAGTGAGCGGCCATGCGTAATATAACGCTGCGCTCGTTGTTGCGTAAATTGATATTCGTGTGGCGCGTCGTAAGCGTGCATATTATGATATAGTATATTATATATATATTTTTCATGAACATTAGAAGCCCTTGTATGCGATAGTGATACAGCTGAACTAGAGGTTATACGTCGAAGTCGCAATGCTCGAGCATGAGCACACAATACATATACACCGCCCCCCCCACACACACACACACACACACACACACACACACACACACACACACACACACACACAACAATGTGTCTTACAATGCATGGTGGACAAGTGCAGCTCATGCATACACGAACGAAACCCAGCACCACTTTATAGAGAGCGTGAGCGGCCACATGTATAATAGACACGATGTGCTCGTCCCTCGCGAGCCCAGCTATCTACAAGAGGCAGCTAGCTATCTCAGTGCGACTTCGCAATCATCAGACCATTTCCGATTGACATCGGTTCGTCACTGCTGTTGACACACGGTGGTTAGGCCGACGCAGCAATAAGGAATTCTTAAACGTGTAATTTTGCCTGACAAAGCGACGGACGCGACTTGAAACCAGCTATTCTGATGAATGAATGAGAGGGCTAATAACACGACGCCGGCGCTGAATGCTAAACAGGAGATGTGCATCGTTCGGCCGCCATTCCTTCAGCTCTGCAGCAGCGAGCGAGTCTTGCGGCACACACGCACGCGCACGCACCCACACATACGTGCGCGCATACGTGCACACACGCACGCGCGTGCGCGCGCGCACACACACACACACACACACACACACACACATACACACATATACACACACACGCACATACACACACTACCCCCCCCCCACCACACACACACCCACACGCGCGCACACATATAATTATGTATACATAAACACACGCGCGCTCGCGCACGCACGCCCGCACGCACAGACGAATAGCCCAGCGAATAAGCACATGGATTGTGCACTTTTAGTTAGTACTGTAAAACCTTGCGCACGCGTACTACATGAGGTCCTGAAGAATTTCTGATATAGTTTCAAATAAACAGCGCCACCTGGTGGCGTACAGCGCCATCTGGTGGCGTACAGCGCCCCACCGCGTGTTAACGGGTATTGTGTTATAACACTCTTAAGGTTCTGGCTATAATTTCAATAATACTGATCCAATATATTCAAGAAATAGCTCCAAATGATTCGTAGATATCTATACTGATATTCTAAAAGCAATTTATTGAGTGTAGCTATCTTTAAGTTGTAATAAAATAAGGTTAAAACAATGCAATGGTTAAAAATAATGAAAACTAGCATATTAAATGACCGAAATGTCAAAAATCATCGTTAATGCAGTCTTGTTAACATAGTGTATTTGTTTACTAAATAAGGAACGTTTTGATATATAGCATGCTCATGCAGACTAGATCATTGTTGATATATCGGTCATTTAATATAGGCTACTAGTGGAAGGAAAATTGCAAGTTTTAAACCAATTAATTGCTTCAACTTTATTTTATTACAACTTAAATATAACCACACTTAATAAATTGTTTCTATAATATTAGTATAGATATCTACTAATACTTTGAGCTATTTCTTGAATAAATTGGATGAGTATTATTGAAATTTTAGCCAAAACCCAAAAAGTGGTGTAACAAAATACCCGTTAACCTGCCAGGGGGCGCTGTTCAATTGGAGCTATATCAGAAAATCTTCAGAACTTATTGTATTATGCGTGTGCAAAGTTTCACAATTCTAAACAAAAGTGCACAATGTGCCCATTTTTATGTACTTATCCGCTGGACTAGTAGGTTTGAATGAGCGTTTGTCAGATCTGTTATCATGCACAATTTTAGCCAATTAAACCGCTACCAACTAAACAAGCATCTCGTTCATTGGTCGGCGCCCAGTGCTGCAGGAAAGATACCAAGACAGCGGAGAGGGAGCGAGAAAGACAGTGAATGAGAGAAGGCGAGCGCGAAATACAGTGAATGAGTGAGAGAGAGAGATAGAGAGAGAGAGAGAGAGTGATAATGAGAGAGAAAATGCGTGAAAGAGATTGGGGATGCGAGAAAGATTGAGAAGAAGAGCGACCGAGAGAATGTGTGTGTATAAGAGAGAGCGAGAGAGAGAGGGCGAGAGAGAGAGAGAGAGAGAGAGAGAGAGAGAGAGAGAGAGAGAGAGAGAGAGAGAGAGAGAGAGAGA
>NW_014577167.1:396063-405906 GCF_000485595.1 Priapulus caudatus
AGATAGATAGATAGATAGATAGATAGATAGATAGATAGATAGATAGATAGATAGATATAGAGAGAGACCGAGAGAGAGCGCGCGCAAGAGAGATTGAGGCGTCGCTACTGGCATCAGCTGCTAACAAGGTTATAAAACCAGAGAATGGGAATGGTCAACCGATGTGAGTAGCTTTGTATTGACAGCTTGTGGCACATTACAAAAATCTACATTTAGAAGAAAGTAACAGCTTTCCGTGCAAGGCACTGCTGGTTGGCTATAGTGACTGAATTACCTTCTAAATGTAATTAGCATTCAATAGCCTCGGTAAGCAGATATGCTCGGCTAAGAAAAATCTTGACGCCAATAAATGAAATGAATGCAGAAATTTTAGTTGCCGAGCCGACACGGAACAACTGCAAATTTGTACGGCCAGCTGAAGAGCGAGTTAGGCAGCATTAGCGCTTGCATGACCATGCATACTCGCAGCGTCGGCGATCGCAAGTATTTATGGTTGAAACGATTGTGCGAATAATATTCGCGCCATATTGGCGTTAACGTTCCTGTTGCCGAAGTGGGAAATTAAGGGCGTTTTAAATTGATATTATTATTATTATTATATTCAATTAAAAATGCCCTTAATTTCCCACTTCGGCAACAGGAACGTTAACGCCAATATTCATTTCCACAATGCAGGGGTTCCCTGCTAGCTCCTTGTGACTCGGAGCGTAAGCCTGCATTGCATACACTGTGGGCGGCAGGGCGGGATAACACGGGGTCAGTTTTATTTGAGTCATTCATTATGAAAAAAACATGTACCCGGCACGAGAAAATATCACATCGAAGCGAAGTCATCAAGGCCGTTTGCCAGCGACGCTGTTGTCTTTGATGAAAAACTCAATTACGGCTAACGCACACCGCATGCACGCCAAGGCCGTTTGCCAGCGACGCTGTTGTCTTTGATGAAAAACTCAATTACGGCTAACGCACACCGCATGCACGCACCACGCATTCACATGCATACGCCTGCGAAAACGCACGCACGAACGCAAATACGCACGCACACACACGCACACACACACATTCACATACGCCCGCGAAAACGCACGCCCACACACGCACACATACATGCATTCACATACGCCCGCGAAAACGCACGCACGAACGCAAATACGCACGAACGCAAATACGCACGCACACACCCAAACGCACCACAAACGGGCCCACGCAGAGAGAGAGAGAACGACCTTGAGAGAGCGAGGGGAGACGAGGATGATAAACGGAGAAGATACGAGAAAAGAGAGAGAGATATATATACAAGAGAGATCCTCAGAGAGAGAGATTATGAGGAGAGAGGGAGGAGCACTCAAGAGAGACGAGAGATAGAGAGGAAGAGAGGGAGAGCAACGAGGAGAGGAGAGAAAGGAAAAGAGTGAGAGAGAGCGACTCTCGCGAGCGACGGAGAGAGATGAGAGAGAGAGAGGAGAGCAGAGAGACGAGAGAGAGAGAGATAGACGGAGAGAGAGAGAGGAGAGAGAGAGAGCAGCAGAGAGACGCGCATTATGTATATATATTATAATATATATATAATATATATGATATACAGAGAGAGAGAGAGAGAATCGCTCGTGCCTCGCAGACCACAGGCCACGCGCCAGACCACAGGCCAGGCACAGACCACAGAAACTCGACAGCGCCACGACAACGGCACTGACGAACTCTCTCTCTCTCTTTCTCTTTATCTCTCTCCCCCTCGTCCTCTCTCGTCTCGCTCTCTCGCTCTCCCTCTCTCTCTCTCTTCTCTCTCTCTCTTCTCTCTCTCATCTCTTTCTCTCTCCCCCTTTCTTCTCCTTCTCTCTCTCTCTCTCTCGCTGCTCTCTCTCTCTCTCTATCTCTCTCTCTCTCTCTCTCTCTCTCAATATATATAATATATATATATATATATATATATATCATATCGATGCTATGTATATACGCGACCGTTGCTGAGCGCGTTTATGTAATTAAGTCGTGGCGAAAGCATCCAGGCAACGCTCTAATGATATTTTACTGCTTGTTACTGCGAGCTGCGAAAATCGCGGATATTAAAGTAAACCCGCATCGATGTATTATTAAATGGCGCCTTCTGATCGTGACGGCCGCTTCCATCTTATGACAGTAGACATGGCGCCTTAGCGCACCGCCGCTGCGCCTGAACTAGACGCCAGGCGCCAGTCTCGGTTGTGAGTGGCGCCCACGTCGTTTCCTATTGGTAGCAATGACGTATGATTTCTAACTCGTTATCTCTATTTCAGATACAGTTGAACTGCCACGACAATCGTGTAATTCGCTGTACAAGTGTGAAGACGGCCTGCGTTGTATAGAGGGTATCTGTAGAGGTAGGTTGTCTCCCGTTCACCCGCTGGAAGTACGAAGAAAATGTTTTTTTTTATAATAAATAATATTTTTGGGTGATGCGTTATCTCTCCCCCCCACCACGCACACCCGTACGCCACGCACGCACACCACACATACACACACATGTACACCACAACAACACACACACACACACACACACACACACAACACACAACACAACACACACACAGTCACACCACACACACACACACACACACACACACACACACACACACACCACACGCCACACACACAGCACACACCACACACACCACACACACACACACCACACACACACATGTACACACACACACAACCACACGCGCACACACAACACGCAACACACACACACACACACACACACACACACACATCCTACACACAAACGCACACACAAGCGCAGGCAGGCACGCACGCACACATACACACATATACACACACGCAGACTCACATACGCACACACATCATGCACACATACACGCACACACACACACACCACACACACACACACACACACACACACACACACATTGTTGTATACATTGCGTCTCGCAAATGGATTCCGCGATTCACGTGTCCGCTCCTCTGCTAGCACCGCCTCCATTCTGAGGTAATCACCGGTATAAGCTGCATGATTTCACTGATGCAGCGTTACTGTGGGCTGGCGGGATGAATATAAAAACACTCGCACTGGATCGACTTCACCGTCACCTATACACTCGCGCAAGCGACGACCGCGATAGCTCTAGTAACTATAGCCCGCGTACAGTTGCCGCAGGCCGCAGTTGCCGCAGTTGCCTGCGGCAACTGTACGCGGGCTATAGTTACTAGAGCTACGACCGCGAGCAAGCGAGCGACATCAACCCCTCGTTAGTTTCTTCGCTATAGGTATATTTCAATTGTGGAGCGTGCGTGTATATTATATTCAGCCTGTTCCGCTTGCATCTATGACAAATACGACATACGCATAAATTATACGCTCTCCTATGACACTATTTGTCATAGGAAGATTCTTCCTATGACAAATATTGTTGTATGTGTTGTGCGCATCATAGGAGTTTACGAGCGCTATTATAAACGCATGCAGGGAATTTGAGCTGTAAAGCGGAATGAAGTTGACTCGCCTATATTTGTCATAGGAATAATCTTCCTATGACAAATACTGTAGTGTCATAGGAGAGCGTATATGCGTATGTCGTATTTGTAATAGATGCAAGCAGAACATGTTGATATATCAGTACAGTGCTCACCAGTATAGATACAATCCGGAGTGAATAATAATAAATATCTATTATTATTTACTCCTGATACTATTGTCTGCTTGCTGAACAGCAAGACGGTAACAGCTGCTACACCAACATCATCGTCATCATATATTCATCATCAACATCATTATTATCGGCACCTGTCCATCGTATATAGATATACTGAACTATCGTCAACGCCAACATCGGCGCCGTGCTATCATTAATGTCATCACCAACGCGAAGCTATCTCCAGCGACACATCCCTCGGTGAAGCTTTGCGCTAATTAATTTAAACTATTTATAGTAGGCGTGAATTTGGTTTCGAACGTGCAATCCATTGCCGACGCTCGGGCGCGCTTGCGTTTCGACTCTGCTCTGCTCAACTCGAGCGAATGGCACATTGTGCGCGGGGCTTACTTAGTTCGATAGGGAAAACACGCGCGTGCAAGCCGGGGGAGCTTGCGAGGTATATAGCTATACGTGGCCAGCTGACTACGTATGCAGGCCGTAAATCTGAGGGCCATGCGGGAGCATACAGGCTTTGCGGGGCCGCCGCGAAACAGCAGAGCGCGCTCGTGCTGTCATGACATACTCGTCGCACATAAACAAAGATTTTCAAGAGCGTCAGCGCGTAAGCTTTCCGAAACAAAGTCGTCCTGCTACGGGATGTAACAATTTTAAATCAACGGTGTAGTGCGCGCCCGTGTGTGTGTGCGCGCGCGTGTGTGTGCACACGTGTTCGGGTGCGTACGTGCGTGCGCGTGCACGTGTTTATATGTGCGCGCGTGTGCGTGTGTGTGTGTGTGTGTGTGTGTGTGTGTGTGTGTGTGTGTGTGTGTGTGTGTTGCTGTGTGTGTGTGTGTGTGTGTGTGTGTGTGTGTGTGTGTGTGGTGTGTGTGTGTCGTCGTGTGTCGTGTGTGTGTGTGTGTGTGTGTGTGTGTGTGTGTGTGTGTGTGTGCGCGCATGTGCGTACGTGCGTTCGCGTGCACAGTGTTCGTGTTTACGTGTCCGCGCGCGTGTGTGCACCTCATCACCGATTCACGTCACCATCGACGTTTCTCCTCTCATGTTTTATTAGACAGTGACGTGACTCTGCCCCTGCTACTCATGCTGCGCGTAGCTTCCGGGAATCATGTTATTAAACTGTTGGAACTGGTTGAGTTTTTCATCAGAATTAAGCCGGCGATCATTCAGGCACATATAGCCTTGCCTAGGAAGTTCTGTTTATCACGCCCTCGTGGCTAACGCGCACGGCACCGGCGTACGCTGTAAGTACGGCAGTGTAGAATGGCAACTATATGATTTATATCGAATAGTGAATGTAATCGAAATTCTGAATCAGACATTTGCTATTATGAATTATATTAATGTTATTCTGATTGCTTTCCGTATAATTTCGCAGTAAAAATTCGCAAGCATTTTGAGATTTAAATGGTTGTTATAATCACATTTTATCTTAAATAACCCATTCGTATTGTATGCCGTCACTGTGAACGATGGACAGATTAACTTGCGTAAATACGGCAGCAAAATTAACTTTAAGCAATCGCTGTGTGCTCATGCGAGACGTCATTCATATCCTGATTGTCAACACTTAGTTATCTATCATTTCTTCTTCATTGCCCTAGCTGTCACTCCTCGTTGTATATATCGTGTATCCATCACCACCTTTACTGTCATTTCTGTTTATATCTCGTGTCTCCATCGCCACCCTGTCTGTCACCCCTTGTTGTATACCGTGGCGACACCCCGCGACCTGCACTCTTCCTTTTCACTCTCTATCGCGTTGACATCGCTGGTGCCATCCTGACTGTCACCTCTTGTTACATATCGTGTGCATATAGTTCTACCATGTGTGTCGCCCCTTGTGTATATCGGATTTCAAGTCTCCACCATCCCTCTCGAGACTCCATTTGCATGCGTTCACCTTTACGCAATTTAATGCGATGCACAATGGGCGACAAACTCTGCGAGGTTTGCTCATTAATTATTTAACGATGAGTGAGAATTCTATTTGTGGTGGTTAGAGAGAGGCGGGAACGGTTATGCTAATTATCACAACCACGGTCAGTCATTACACCTTGCATGCATAGCACCAGGAGTTAATAATGACAAATTTGTCATTATTAACTCCTGATAGCACGTATGTGATCTCTAATACATTGGGGAAAGGGAAGAACGAACGAGCGAGAAAGAGCGCGAGAGAGAGAAAAGGGGGCAGGGATGTTATAATGAAAGTCGCGATAGAATTATCAAGATTTGGCATTCGACAACTATAGAGGAGCAAACAAAGGGATAGAGAGGGAGAAGAGAGAGAACGCGAAAGATAAATAAATACAGAGAACCAGCGCGCAAGAAAGAGGGAAGATGAGTGTGAAAAAGACAAATGGGAAAAGGGAGAGAGAAGGGTAGCGAGAGAGCAGATCGCGTATTTCAGGTAACAAAATTAGTTTTAACCATTTATTTATTCGTGCAACACTTCAATGTTCATGCTGCGCTCAAATAGAAATAATTACATTCTACAGGTGCAAAACTACCGCGTCCGCAACGGATGTAATCCATAGAACCGGCACGCAATAATGCATTTTCTCGTGAAATATTTAACGCAATTAGGGGCTTAATGTACTTCATACGGTTTTTTTCTCGAGTGTGTACCACAAATTAGCAACATTTCTCCGTAAATCATCACGATTGTTAGTGATCCATCTGCTGCTAGCGTTATTAATTGCTCTCACCCACGTTATCTAGAGCGAACCGCTCGGCAATACGCGGAGTCCCAGCCTGTTCTGCTCGCATCTATGACAAATACGACATACGCATATACGCTCTCCTATGACACTATTTGTCATAGGAAGATTCTTCCTATGACAAATATTGCTTGTATTGTTTGTGCGCACATAGGAATAGGAGCTGCTATTCATGAACGCAAAGCATGAATTTCAGCTGTAAACGGAACGAAGTTGACTCGCCAATTTTGTCAATTCCCTAGAGATATCTCCCTATGACAATAGTGTCATAGAGAGCGTATATGCGTATGTCGTATTTGTCATAGATGCTAGCAGAACATGTTGGGAGTCCGAGTATTACAGGATGAAATTTAAATGCAACGCCACTATGTTTCACCTACAGATGTACAGGATAGCCGATGCCTGGTGAACGGCACGTGGCACAACTCGGGTGAAGATTGGCAACCGGACTGTCGCACCCGCTGCACGTGCCAGGATGGCAACTACGGATGCGTTAGTCTGTGCATGCCAGAGAAACAGGTGAGCCTGTAGATTCAGATCATCGTACACATCTGCATCCTCAACCATTTCCCATCCAAGCAGCAGTGCTGCACACAATCCATTCCTTCAACAGCATGCGCACTCTCAACCATGCCATACACAGCAGTGCGCAACTCTCAACATGCCCATCTCAACAGCATGCTGCACTCTCTCAACCATCCATCCAACAGCCAATGGCTGCCCCTCTAACCATCCATCCAACAGCAGTGCTGCACTCTCAACCATCCATCCAACAGCAGTGCTGCACTCTCAACCATCCATCCAACAGCAGTGCTGCACTCTCAACCATCCATCCAACAGCAGTGCTGCACTCTCAAACCCATTCATCTACGAGCATTAGCTGCACTCTCAATCCAATTCCATCCAACACAGTGTCGCACCTCCAACCATCACATCCAAGCAGCATGCCTGCACTCTCAACCATCCCATCTAAACAGGCAGTCTGGCACTATCAAGCTCATCCATGACCAACAGCAGTGCTGCACTCTCAGCCATACAATCAAAGCAGGCTGCACTCTTCAACCATCCCACAGCATGCTGCACTCTCAGCCCATCCATCCAACACATCGCCTCTCCAACCACCATCAACAGCAGTGCTGCACTCTCAGCCACATCCAACAGATGCTTGTCACTCGGTCAACCATCCATCCAACAGCAGTGCTGCACTCTCAGCCATCCATCCAACCATCCTTGCAACCGAACCGCCTCATCTGTAATTATAGTCGCCAACATTTCCGCAGCTTCATCCCGATCGTTAGTTCTTAGGTAACCCTAACCTAACCCTAACGCCCACGTGCACATTCGTAAGATCACTGCACATGCGCGCCTGCTAAACTACCATGATTACCTCACCATGATCACCTCACCATGATCACCTCACACCTCACCATGATCACCTCACCATGATCACCTCACACCTCACCATGATCACCTCACCATGATTACCTCATCATGATCACCTCACCATGATCACCTCACCATGATCACCTCACCATGATCACCTCACCATGATCACCTCACCATGATTACCTCACCATGAACACCTCGCCATGATCACCTCACCATGATCACCTCACACCTTACCATGAACACCTCACAATAAACACCTCACCATGATCACCTCACACCTCACCATGATCACCTCACACATCATCATGATCACCTCAATCATGATCACCTCACCCATCATCATGATCACCACACCATGATCAGTCACCATGATCACCTCACCATGAACACCTCACCATGATCACCTCACCCATCACCATGATCACCTCACCATGATCACCACCCCATGGTCACCTCACTCACGACCACCTCAACCACGTTCCCCATATATAGCGTGTTTACCTGAATCCTGTGCCTAACCCCGCGCCCGCAATTTGCGAGACGCTTGTACATCGCGTCAACGTTCGTTATATTTAATCGAGTCGCGAGGCAATCTTACGACAGCAGCTGCATGACGTCTCCTCAACAGAGCGCAGAGCTCCTCACATTTCCCTCTAGTCTAGGGATACGTGTCGGAGCCGCGAGCCGTTTAAAGCTGTGAGCGGCTGATTAGTGCTCCTATATACTCACGCGCGTGCGGTTATTCGTAATCCGCCCGTGCTCATTATTACCTACGTCGCTGCGCCGAGGGATGAATGATATCAGCGCTAGAAGCGAATGTCGGCTTCCCACGCCTGCTCATCAACGTTGCTGCTCATCGTTACAGGTTCCCTCCTCCAGCAACTGCCAGAACCCGCGGCTGGTGAAGATCGAGAAGCGCTGCTGCAGGGAGTGGGTATGCGGCACGAGTGATCCCATCGACAAGGACAGCGCTCTCGTGCAGCCACATCCCGACGGTGAGCTATATATATATAATATAATATATTATATTATTATAATAATATATATATGTGCTGCCAACGCTGCGGATGCTGTACATAGATGCCGCGAGCATCTTGTGCGCGCGTGACTCAATCGGAGATGTTGACTCTCTTCTCCTCTTCTTCGCACTCTTTCTATTCTCCACCCCGCCCCGCTCTCTCTCTCTCTCGCTCTCTCATCGACTATCTCACGCTCTCTTCTCTCTCTCTCTCTTCCTCTCTCTCTTCTCTCTCACGCGTCTCTACTATTTCGCGCCCTCTCTCTTGCTATGTCACCTCCTCCTCTTTCTATTCTCTACCGGGTTGGGCTCCACCCCCGGCCCCGCCCCCCGTTCATCGCCTCTATCTCACTCTGCCTATCCTTTCCCTCTACTTTCGGTCTGTCCTGTCACCGAGCCGCATCTCTCCGGTCTTCACTCTCTTCTCTCGTCATCTCTCTCTCTCGCCCCCCCCCCTGCAGCCCCCTCTTACCCTCATACGAACCCAAACACCTGCCGCCAATAATTCAACGAACAGCGCGAAGCTGAATGCTCGTAAATTTCACCAGTTCGAGTCGCGCACGCGTCGCTGGCAACGCGAATTTGCAGAATGCGTATAAGTGTCACGAATTTGTCGGCGGCAGATGAAACGCTCAAGTTATCACCATGTATAGCATACGCGATGCAATTATTCACCATGGTAATAGCATACGGCGATGCAATCATTTCCACCATGTATAGCAAACGCGATGCAATTATTCCACATAGTAGAACATACGGCGAGCAATATTCCGCATGTATAGCATACGGCGATGCAATTATTCACACCATGTATAGATACAGGCGAAATGCAATTATTGCACTCATTTTAGCATACGCGATGCAATTAATTACACTACATCGTATAACATACGCGAGGCAATTATTTCCCATTATAGCATACGGTCGATAAATGTAGCCCGAATGCATTCGCTGTGCAGTAAATTCGAGAAAACTTCCAGCAGCGCGCGGACGAGGAAGCGTGCAACAGCGAGGCGATGCACGCAAAATATTATCCTTAAAACTGGCTATGAGGCATAACGAGCAA
>NW_014577167.1:406268-413987 GCF_000485595.1 Priapulus caudatus
AGAGAGAGAGAGAGAGAGAGAGAGAGAGAGAGAGAGAGAGAGCGATAGAGAGCGAGCGAGAGCGAGAGAGAGAGAAAAAAAGAAGGAGGATGGGGTGGGGAAGGGGAAGCATGGGGAAGAAGAAAGGCAGAAAAGAAGAGATATACCGAGATTGCCTGTCATATGAAATTGTCAAGCGCGGCGAATCCGCCGCCGACGCGACCGCGGCGTTTATATAGACACTTTTACGGGCCAGTGTGACATAAAACAAAACTAGCGCCTCATCATGAAATATTTTCTCCCCCATTCCTAGTCAAAGTGCCGACGATAATGCGAGAGAACGAGCCGTCATGTCGCGATAAGGCCTTTATCAACACCGTCATAACGACGGCAATAACGAGAATGTAGCTAAATTGCAGCCAGCGATATAGCCAGTACTAAATCCAGCCTTGCTTGCCGGTACGGCAATCTCTCACGCAGGGAAGTCACTCGACTAGTCCTCAGAGGTAATGCTGCATGGCTCCGTACACAGGAGCATGGGCGATAGTAGATGTGCACACGATACAGTAACAGCGAGTGAGAGTGTGATATACATCTATCAAAATGTGGGTCCATTCCCCAGCCCATCAATATTAACTGTTTATAAAAGAGGTACATGGATATTGCTATGTCTTTGAGGAAATAGAAGTCAATATTAATACACCTCGTAATAAATATTTCTTTCGCTTTTAGTGTCGGTAAATCATCCTCCGCTGGCAACCTCGAAAAGCGTGTTATCACTTCTTGCTACTTCTCAGGTCCTTTGTCTGCCGTTAATTACATAAACTGAACAGAATATATTCGCTGCTTGCTACTTGTTTAGGTACATACGTAGAGGTTTGTGTAGGATCGCCTCAATCCGGAAAGAAAAACACGAAAAGCATCTCTCGGATCTCTCGGTCGCTTTTTTCTTCTCAGGTATAGACAGAATGTTAATCCTTCTCAGGTGCAGACAGAATGTTAATCCTTCTCAGGTAGAGACAGAAAGTTCATCCATGTCAGGTACAGACTAAATGTTAATCCTTCTCAGGTGCAGACAGAATGTTCATCCATGTCAGGTACAGAAAGAATGTTAATCCTTCTCAGGTGCATGCAGACATAATGTTAATCCTTCTCAGGTACAGACAGAATGTTTATCCATGTCAGGTACAGACAGAATGTTAATCCTTCTGATGTACAGACAGAATGATAATCCTTCTCAGGTGCAGACAGAACGTTCATCCATGTCAGATACAGAAAGAATGTTAATCCTTCTCATGTACAGACAGAATGTTAATCCTTCTCAGGTACAGAAAGAATGTTAATCCATGCCAGGTACAGAAAGAATGTTAATCCTTCTTATGTACAAACAGAATGTTAATCCTTCTCATGTACAGACAGAATGTTAATCCTTCTCAGGTGCAGACAGAATGTTAATCCTTCTCAGGTGAACATTCTGTCTGAATCCTTCTCATGTACAGACAGAATGTTAATCCTTCTCACACCAACATTCTGTCTGCATCTATGTCAGGTAAAGACAGAATGTTAATCCTTCTCAGGTGCAGACAGAATGTTAATCCTTCTCAGGTGCAGACAGAATGTTAATCCTTCTCATGTGCAGACAGAAAGTTAATCCTTCTCAGGTGCAGACAGAATGTTAATCCTTCTCATGTACAGACCCAATGTTAAACCATCTAAGCTACATACACTGCGTGTGGTCAACTTTCTTAGGTGAAGTTATAGTGGTCCTTTATCCTTAGTGCAAACAGAGTGGCTAGTATATAGGATTCCTTAAATTGAGGACATAAACTGCACGGAAGCTTACCCCTCCTTGTCTCTTTCAAGCACAGAGCGGGCAGCACCGGATGCCTTCTCTCAATTACGAAAATCAGCTGGCGAATGGGCCCACTGCATATACTGTCTCTCAGCATGCGGGTGCAGACAGAACGGACAGTATGCGGTATCTTGGTTAAGCTGAGCCCGACAGACGGATTCTTTCCACTGGCTACAAATATAGCCGGTAGCTATTTTATTACTTCTCATCTCCGTCGCATGAAAGGCACAACCTGCCATCAGTCCTCCACGCGTTTTATTTGATTATCCGCCTCCAAATATGCCATGCATGTACGAGGAATCCATGCGGTTTTGTTAGGCAAGGCGCGCCCGGATCAGAAATTCGCGAAATATTTTGCCGCGCCGCTGTATATGCGGCTAGTGTGTGATTTCGGGCACTAACAAAGCGATTCTTGTCAATAGATTCGACGAATTCAATTCGCGGCGTTGCGCTGCCCACGAAAGCGCGAGCGCGGTGATGGAATTTCGATCGAAGGCTCGTGCGGCGCGGAGACGGCGGCAGCGGCGGCGGTGATGTGCGGCGAACGCCGCTGCCGCGAATGTCGCGGCGGCCACTTTGCTCGCGACGCTCTCTGTGCCCGCGTGTTTGATGCGATGCCGAGAACGCGGTTTTTTGACGTCGGCATGGCGCGCACATCGTTGCGGTTTTTGGCGTCTTTTGTGCCATGGAGACGTAATCTGGCGAAAAGGCGAACGCCCGTACTGATACGGCTGCCGGAGATAGAGGGCGAGAGCAAGAGACAAGGAAAAAGAAGAAGAAGAAGAAGAAGAAGAAAAAGAAGAAGAAGAAAAAGAAGAAGAAGAAGACAAAGAAGAAGATGAAGAAGAAGAAGCTCGGGGCATTTACGCATATACTTACCGCATTCTATTCGGGTAGTTTGTGTTATGTTTTACCATCACCACCGCTTCTATAACGCACGTTCACAAACGGGCTGCCGCCCAGGCACGCGTAGATGCACACGCGGACACACACCCACTCCCGTTCAGACGGTAAACTGAAGTGTTGGTTTTGGAATTATAACACAAGCTGTGTGTTGGGGTTAGAATGTGCATGCAAGAATATGTATACCGACTGGTAGTATGACTGACGTGTATAGGTAACTGTCATCACCTGACACTTTAGATCGTAGTCATTGACTCAGTGTGGCATTTATTGTACGAGCCAGCGGCAGGCTGAGGGATTTCCGAGCGCTCATCTACAGAGTACAAAATCATGCAACTGCGTCAGCATTTAAAATTCCAATCACTTAATATTTAAATGTAATTTAAAATTATAATTGGCGGCGCACGGCAGCCGGAGGCTGCGGCGGCCCCCCTTGTGTCAACACGAATATAAACACGACCGCCGTGTCTTGTCTCCCACCGGACTCGTCACGTGAGTACCTATATGTCATGTGCGTCCGGACTAGTTCTACCGTACATGCAGGTGCGACAGCAAGACCATAGCTGTACGATAGAGCTACATCCGTACATATATATATATATATATATATATCCGCCCTTAATGCTAACCGCACGTGGCCGTGCCTTACCCCAAGCGAAATGAGTTAGCTACGTCCCTTATATATAAGCAGTCTTACATAATGAGCATAAAAGCAGAAACGTGAATATAACCATAAAAAATAGCGATGAAAGAAAAATACAAAATGTGCTCTGTCGTATAAGGACCCATAGAAACGACATGAACACACAGCGACCGTATGAGCATATACAAGTGATACAAAATCGCAGAGGACAAAAGAGCCGAACAGGTGAAGGTAACGCGAACCTATATAGAAACAATATTTTGAAACTCAAAGCAACCGTATGGAACATGGTAAAAATATTCCCACGGAAGTAATACGAGCCCATAGAAAACGAGCACGAGCACACACAAAGCATATGAATCAATAACCGGCGCGTATATACCTGCGCCCCAATATATGACATGCGAAACCTCATATGGCCTTCCCCCCCCCCTCTCTCTCTCTCTCTCTCTCTCTCTCTCTCTCTCTCAATCCTTTTCTCTCTCTCTCGCGCGCGCTCTCCCCCTTTCTCCCCTCTCTCCCTCCGTGAGCATTCAGAACTCATATTGATAATTTTACTCAGCTGTAGTATGGTCGTGTGCATCGTGCATGCACGTCGACGCCGCCCGCATGCGAGAGAGCGAGACGAAGCCTGTCGTCACGGCAATCCCGCGCATGCGCGTGAACAAAGCGCGACACGTCGAAGCGAATGCAGACACAAACACGCGAGGATGCTGACCAGACGTGACGACTCAGCTACAGCCGTACACGCGCGCTATATACGATTTCTGCCCATTTGCGACGAAATAGAATTTGCCGTCGCGAGCGCGCGCGTGTATGATGATCCCGCTTCGACCGGATCATTTGGCAATAGCGCGCAATATATCAATGTCGCCTGACCGCTATTATACGTAATAGGCCGTCGTCCACATGGGTATGGACACGGTTCTGATTTTCCCGGTTGAGGGCCAGCTGGTCTTGACGCGCTCCGTAGAAAACGCGCATTCGTGTGCTAGTTTAGCGGCGTCTATATGAAAGACTGATGGAGTTCTGTATTAAGCTCGGCGTGCGCGTAGTTGTGATCCTGAACCTGAGGATAAGAGTTACGCGTGCAAGCTAAGCACCAACGTGTTTTGTAAGGTCTATGAAGCCCTCGTGGGAACCTGACAATACTTATGTGCGATAATCGAACGTACATACGTCAGCAATGTGGCGTCTTAAGGAACACGCGCTAGTGGTTCTTTTCACGCAGAAAGAGATACCAGGCATATCCAACTTTCACATACCAGGCGTGTCCTTATTCGATACACGTTCAGGTTCTTGTTATGTCGAATAGAGTTATAATTAAACCGAAATGTCGTCTGTCGAATACAGACGAAGTGACGTACGAAACATGTTAGCCATTTTCACGTGGCGATTGGAATCAATACGTGTTTGTCGCATATACCAAGACATCCTCCTTCGAATCATTGCGGATGTATGGCGGTAGGTAGACGTGCCAGTGTATGGGAACGAAATAAAATATTTTATAGGCGCAACAGTCGTGTCGCGTTAATCTTTTGACCAGTCGTTACGACAGACAATAAACCATTGAATAGCTTTCGCGCAGCCCGGAAAAAAACCGTAGTAATAAACCTTTAATAAATTACGCAAATTTTGCCATAAATTATGTTCATTACATTCACCTTCATCAGCAATTAAGCTGATTCCCTGACTCCTTGTCGACGAATTTAATAACGAGTTCTGGCTTTGCGGTAATTTGCTCTCGTAACCAGCGATGATCAGGGTTGGTGGGTGACGGTGGACGGGGGAACTGACGCCAGTCGCAAACGCATTATAATTTACACAATGCGCGGAGTCAATGCAGCAGATTCGATCATTCACGTAGTAAAGTAGTGTCAGAATCGTTTGTGATTGCAGTTGATTTATGAAGGCATAATGTGCGCCAGGGCGTCACTTACAAATCACTGATGGCCGAGAAATTATAGTGATTTTCCGCTCAGTGAAAATAGATTCTTCCCCCCAAAGCTTCGCCACGCTTTATTAGCTTTTATTCGTTCCCGTATCGCCCTTAACAACTGTTTTATTACATACAGCATGCCATCCTCCCGAAAATCGTTAAAGCCGTGTATACGGACACAGTGGTCGAAGACTTCTGCTAGATTGCTGCGAGTTCCTGCCCGTTGTTCTTACAACACGGCTGCTCCATCGCTTAAACACTGTATTTATGAAGCAATAAAGACGAGCGAGGAAAAATCTCTTCCAAATTGAAAGACGTGATGTACTTTACAGCCGCTGCTCTCTATATGCATATCGACGCCGGCAAATGCCTGCACTTTGTCATCTAGAAAACAGACAGTTGCAGGCGCGTTTGATAGATTGGAATAAAATAGCCGCAGCTATTACAGCGAGCCAAGGAGGAATAAAGCGGTATACGGAGGGTCCAGATAAATAAAGCAGGCTCAGTTGAAGCCAAAGCAATATAATCAACGTTATGGCTTTATTAGGCTTCGAATGTAATGACATGAATATAATCTCGACTGAAATGCTTGTGGAGGGAATAAATTTCTCACTTTAATGTGGTCGTTCTTAAGAAGTTCAGATAGGGCAAGCTTATGCAAAACTGGTAAGCATTCCGACATTGAGAATGAATGACCGTCAATGAACTTGAAAGTTTAGGGTATAAATGGCGAAAACTACAGCTGCGATTTACGGGTCCCTGAAGCAGTATAAAGTTTCCTCATTTTAATCAATGTTCCCTCGATTCATACTGCCAGTGAATGCTTCCCACATCTTTATGCAAAATTCGGCCAACAGTCACTGCCATGTACACGAACTGCGCAGTGACAGCACTTTAGACATCTCATGACATTATTTACTCTTTCTTGCATATATTATCCATCATTCAAACGTCTTCAACGCTTGATAGTAAATTAGGCTTAGAATTTAGATTAAGGTTAGCGTGACGACACTTGAGCGATTCGTATAAAAGCAAAGATAAATACACGTGCTCGCAAAACAGCGCTCCCTACCTCTTACATTAATGCGACGATCTGTCTTCAGATATCACCTCCCTATAGCCCTTCCTGCAGGAATAGAATGCACCTCTCTCCCTCTCTTTGACCATCTCTCTCTCTCTCTCTCTCTCTCTCTCTCTCTCTCTCTGTCTCGCTTTCTCTCTCTCTCTCTCTCTGTCTGTCGCTCTCTCTCTCACTCACTCACCCACTCACTCACTCACTCTCTCTGTCTCTCTCGTCCACATCTCTCTACGCTATGCACCCGTCTCGTATCAGTGAGGTGTACTTTCGCCTGACCCCATCTGTCTGAGCTCATTAATTTTTTGTCTCACACAGAATTGTGGTGCACCTCTCTGGCTGTCATCCCGATAATAACCTTTTCAGATTATTGTTTGTAATGTACGGCTCCAGAGCCTAAACATGCCCTTACTCTATTGTGATATACGTCCTCTTTACATTATCTATCTAATCATTTTCTTCCTTTCACAGTATTGTAATGTCCCGCCTGCGTACTTTTTTTGGTTCAAACTCTTACTCCCATTCACTCCATTGTGTTGTGCGTCCTTCAGACCTCATCTATCAATTAATTGCCTTCCTCTTACATTATTGTGATCTAATATAACCCGGCAGTACCTCTTCCATATATCTAATCATGCTCTTGCGGCCACTTACAGCATTGTGATAAACACCCTAGCTCTCATCTCCCTTATAAGCCACTGTCTCATATTGTGACAATGTACCCTTTCGACGTACCCAGATCCTTCTAAGTTCTCCTTTCGTCACGCACTGTTGCGATGCACGCCCCCCGTATGTGTTTTAGTACGCTCTGCCACCCTCTCGGCGTGTCCCTGCGTCGTGCATCTACATCATGCAGTGACCATACCGGTGCGATGGCCCGCCGTCTTACTGTCGGCACGTGGCTCGGGCCGGCTTTAGTCAACAGCCACGAGAATGCTTTCCCGCAATTATCTCGGCTTCGGCAGTTTTTGTTACGACGCTTAAAGTAGCCACCCGTCACATTGGCAGACGCTTTCAATCGGCTAACAATAGCGCAGCCGTTTTTCGAGTCGCGCCGGTGCGTGCAATGCATCACGGCGCGGTAAGAAAAGCCTTCTCTCACACGCCGACGTTGTGAGTGGACAATGAGCGCCAAGCGCACGCACACACGCACGCACGCAAGCACGCACGCACGCACACACGCACGCAAACACGCACGCAAGCACGAACGCATGCAAACACGCACACATGCACGCACGCAAGCACGCACGCAAACACACACACACACACACACACACACCAACACACGCATACACCTGTGCGCGCATGTACCACACACACGCGCGCAC
>NW_014577167.1:418590-427168 GCF_000485595.1 Priapulus caudatus
GCATGCATGCATGCATGCATGCACGCACGCACGCACGCACGCACGCACGCACGCACGCACGCACGCACGCACGCACGCACGCACGCACACACACACACACACATACATACATATTTATGCACATAACAGACAAACGCACGCACCGCACGAGCACACAGATGCACAGATTCCTTCCACGCGTACGAATTCATTGAGATGCGCACAGCGTCGCTTGCTGTTCCATAAAAATACGCTCGTCCTCGCATCTAGACTATGTCTTCCCGCTACAAATTGAAAGCAGGGCTTGCAGGCGCGCAGCGAGGCTCTGTGATCGAGCCAGATACCGCTCTCCCTCCGCTGCGTGCGCGCTGACAGCTAACCGACGCACGGTGACCGCGCCGACGTCATGCCGACGACGAAATTCAGCCGACGTAACACCAACAGCATGATAACAACGTAAATGCAGTCTTGCTTTCAGCGTAGGATGACGAAACGCGGCGTGCGTGCGCGCGTGCGTGTATGCATATACAGCGCTGCGCGTGCGCGCGTGCGTGTATGCAGCATGTACAGCGCTGTGCGTGCGCGCGCGCGTGCGTGTATGCAGCATATACAGCGCTGCTCGTATATACACTCATCACGCGGTTTGATGCCAGGGGCACAATAACGATATACTATAATGTAAAATACAAGTCGTGTTATTATGCTTACTAATCAATGCAAATTTCGAGGTGCGCGAGGGGTCTACATGCACGCATGCACGCACGCACGCACGCACGCACGCACATGCAGGACTACTGCAATGGATCGCCTATCGATCTCACGTCTACTCTCGCCTTGCAGGGAACGGCACGTGTGAGCGCTACGCGACAGACTGGACCTCGTGCTCGGTTAGCTGCGGTGTCGGACTGTCCGTGCGGGTCACCAACCTCAACCAGCGCTGCGACATGAAGACACTAGTGCAACTCTGCAAGGTCCGACCCTGCGACACCGCTGGCGCAGCAAGTCCGCTCGTCATGCGTAGAATGGTAGGTCCACACGGCCTGCGTGCGGCTGGGAATAGAGAACGGCCGAACTAGGCTGCAGAGTGCCATGTGTAAGAAGGATAGGCTTGAGCTGCACGGGGTAATGATTAGAGAAAGGTAGCATTGTGCTGCACAAGGTCTCGGTCAGAGAATCGTTGATCTGGGGCCCGTTGTCAGAAACTTCGTAAAGTTACGATTAATTTTAAGACTAATGTTAATGTTAAGAGAAAAGTTAATAGCGTTGACAGAAACCTATCGTAACTAAACTTACTTAAGTGAAAACTTACGATAACAGGAACTTCATCACAAGGCTGCTGATTGGATGAGAATCGATCACAAAATTCAAATTCATACACATTTATTGTACATCACAGTAATTTATGCATATTATGATAACTAACCACATATAAATATTATTTGATAAAAAACGACACGGTCTTGAATTTATTCTGCACAACAAGACAAATTACTGTAACACGAGACGCGAGTGTCGTGTGGTCAGTGCAAAAGTATTTAAAACAAGAGAACAAATGCCATACGCCATTTGTAAATGTTTTGACACTTTTGTTTTGCTTCACGATCGGTAGATAATTAATGTTTTTGACGTGTTTTTCAAGAAAAACACATGATATTACTCATTAATATATAATTATAATATCACTATAAGTGTAATTCTTAGTCTAAAATGTGTTATTTCATCTTAATTATTTAAAGTTTAACATGGAGGGTCCTAAGAATCTCTTAAGTAAGAGAAAAGTTACGAGAATTTTTAATCTCTCGTTAATTTACGAAGTTTCTGTCAACAGTCTCTTAGGAAAAAAAGAAAAAGTTTAATGTTAAGATAAATGTTATAGACTAATTTGTTTTCGACAACGGGCCTCTGAGCTCGAAATCCGAATCGACTCACACCATCATCACTCACACAACACACAGCACACACACAGCACGGCTGCGGGTTGTGGAGATGAAGGGCTTGGGCTGCGATCATACCGTACTGTTATGGATAGTGTGCGCAGTATGCTGGTTGGGGCTGAGGCGGAGGGAATCGATGGGCCGTGAGTCCGGATTCGTATGGCCGCAGGCACACACACAACAGCGTCACACACAGTCACACACACACCACACCACACACACAACACACACACAGTTCACCAACAAACCACACACGTCATATATATATATATATATATATAATATATATTATACATGGTGTATATGTCCATTAAGGTCAGTCTGCGTGCCGACAAGGACTCCTCTTTCCGTACGCTCCCATATTTGCATACGCCCCGGCGACTGCGCGTGAGCTGTCACACGGTTGCGTCGGCCTCGTGTTTTCCTGGCCGTACACGCGGCCGCGCGAGAGCATCCGTCAATAGTAAGTGGCACCACGCGCCGCCGCCACCCGATCGCTGTACGGCCGCAGCCGTGATGGCGTGCCATGTCGCGGCGGCGCACCCGCGAGACGCAATCGTTCGCGGAACGTTATTAGCCCGGTATTTGCAATTTGCGAGTCGGCGATTTTTCGTATTAGTCAGTCTTGTCGGGCGACATTCTGCTTCGACGTCCCGCTGAAGAATTTTCTGACATGCGCCCCTGAGAGTCATATTCGACCGAATTCCTTTCGGTGCGGGGAGTTAACGATGGCGAGAGGTGAACGATAGATGACTATAAAGAGTCTTATCACGGCGTACAAATGCTTAGGAAAATCTTACGGATGTTGTGGTGTAATGAGTTTTGCTACGACCACTTGAGGCGAAGGTGCGGAAACGCTTAGACGTACACAGTCATGAGCAGCACACACATAACTGCCATCTCGAATTCTAACCGAATCCGCGCATCCAGAAACTGGCCACCGCACCCTCGCGCCTGAAGCCTCCTCTCTTCTTACGGGCACTATCACACACGTGACAAAGCGCACCGACCGATTGTAACGATAGAGGGAAGATTAACACAGAAGCGGCCAGCCCATTCTTTCCGATCAAGGAAGCGTAGGAAACTCGTCCCATTCCCGGCTACCACTCATATACGTGAAATAACGTAAATGTAACGCACATTGGCGGTGATATTGTGACACGTAATGCCGCGGTGTGGCCGCTGTAAGTGGTAGTAACCGCGGGTGGCGCTGTAGGTTGGCGGGTAAGCGCGTGTGGCGCGTAGGTGGTAGTGAGTCCGTCGGTGTGGCGCTGTAGATGGTATAAGCCGCGTGTGGCGCTGTAGGTGCGGTACACCGCGTGTGGCGCTGTAGTTTGGTAGTGAGCCGCGGTGTGGCGCCTGTGGGGTAGTGAAGCGCGTGTGGCGCTGTAGGTGTAGTAAGCCGGGGTGTGGTGTCTTAGTGGTAGTTAAGCCGGGGTGTGGCGCTGTATTGGTAGTAAGTAAGCCGCGTGTGGTGCGTAGGGTAGTGAGCCGCGTGTGGCGCTGTGAGGTTGTAGTCAGCTCGCGGTGTGTCGCTGTATGGTGTAGTGAGCCGCGGTGTGTGCGCTGTTAGGTGGAGTAAGTCCGCGGTGTGGGCTGTAGTGTAGTAAGCGCGGTGGTGGCGCTGTAGGTGTAGTGAGCCGCGGTGTGGCACTGTAGTAGTAGTAAGCCGCGGTGTGGCGCTGTCGGTGGGCGTAAGCGCGGTGTGGCGCTGTAGGTGTTAGTGAGGCCGCGGTGTGGCGCTGTAGTTGCAGTAAGTCGCGCGTGTGGCGTTGTAGGTGTAGTTAGCCGCGGTGTGGCGCTTGTAGGTAGTAGTAAGCCGCGGTGTGGCGCTTGTAGGTAGTAGTAAGCCGCGGTTGGCGCTGTAGGTCAGTAGTAAGCCGCGGTGTGCGCTGTAGGTTGGCGGAAGCCGCGGTGTGGCGCTGTATGGTGTAGTCGAGCCGCGGTGTGGCGCTGCTAAGGTTAGTGAGGTCCGGGTGTGGCGCTGTAGTGGTAGGAGCCGCGGTGTGGCGCTGTAGGTGGTAGTGAGCCGCGTGTAGCGCTGTAAAGGTGGTAGTGAGCCGCGGTGGTGGCGCTGTAGGGTGGTAGTAAGCCGCGTGAGGCGCTGTAATGGTGGGTAGTAAGTCGGGGTGTGGCGGCTGTTAGGTGGTAGGCGCGCGGGTGGCCGCTGTAAGGCTAGGTAAGCGCGGTGTGGCGCGCTGTAGTGGTAAGTAAACGCGCGGTGTGGCGCTGTAGGCGGTAGCAAGCCGCGGTGGTGGCGCCTGTATGGTGGTAGTAAGGCCGCGGTGTGGCGCTGCCTAGTAGGTAGTAAGCGCGCGGTGTGACGCTGTAGGTGGTAGTGACTGCCGCCGGTGTGGCGCTGTAGGTGTTAGTGAGGCCGCCCGGTGTGGCGCTGTAGGTGTAGTGAGCCGCGGGTGTGCGGCGGCTGTATGGTTGGTAGTAACCGCGCGTTGTGGCGCGCTGTAGGGCGGCAGTAACATTCCGGCGGTGTGGCGGCTGTAGGTGCCTAAAGTAGATGTCCTCCTTCTTACCTGCGGGGTTGTCATATTGTTCCACCTGCAGGTTAAACTCCCGTTCGTTTCGTTATTACAGGAGGAAAGGACTGAGAACAGATCTAACATTACTGCACACGTGTGTTACTACTCTCCGATTGGTCGCACAGCATACAGCACTGTGCTGCGGTCAAAATTTGATTAGATCAGATAAAACGATGCTACTCGCAGCAGTTTTGACGACTGCAAACAAGAACATTCTATACTTATAACATCTTGTTCTCGTCTGCTGCAGAGACACGGCGGCGACGCGCTGTACCTGTCCGCACGGCCGGAGCGTATCCGCTACGAGGACTGCGTCAGCCTGCAGCCGCAGCAGCTGCGCTACTGCTGGCCGTGCGACGCGCGCCTCTGCTGCCAGCCGAAGCAGACGACGACGACGCGCATAGACTTCCACTGCAGCAGCAGTCGCAACCGGACGTACGAGACGAAGCGCTTCATGATGGTAAAGCGATGCGCGTGTACGACGAACAAAGACGCGCTGCCAGCCACCTGAGGCCCCCTGGCGACGACGGAGGGAACTGCGGTTTCTCGATCGCACCCTTGCCGGGCCGACGTCGGTGACGCGTGTGACGCCTGGACGCGTAGGAGCAACAACGGCGGGCAGACGCTACAGTGATATAGCATGACTCTGGTGACGACGACGGCGACGACGACGACGACGACGACGGCGACGACGACGACGACAACAGAGACGATGACGACGGTGACGACGGCGACGGCGACGATGACGACGGTGACGACGGCGACGATGACGGCGATGACGACGGTAACGACGATGACGGCGACGACGACGACGACAACGGCGACAACGACGATGACGACGGCGACGGCAACGATGACGACGGTAACGAGGGTGACGATGACGGCGATGACGACGGTGACGACGGCGACGATGACGGCGACGACGACGATGACGACGGGGACAACGACGATGGCGACGGCGACGACGGAGGCAATTACAACGGCGATGACGACGGTGACGACGGCGACGGCGACAGTGACAACGGCGACGGTGACGACGGCGACGGTGACGACGGCGACGGTAACGACGGCGACGGTGATGACGACGATGACGATGCATACTGCTGATCGAATCACGTGAAAGCTGGCCGGCTGCTCACGGTGATGCTAAAATGTCGCATGATGACGCCCAAGCCGGGAAGCTTTGGCAACGGATTAAGTGATGGGCGGAGGGCTAGGATGATGAACGACAAGTGGGGTATTATAGTGATTGTCGCTGCACGGCAGTAACTCTGCGTGCCACGACGTGACACCCCGCGACTATAAAACCTGTGACACATCAAATTTCTACATCGTATATCGATCATCGTAGTCCGCATACATCGCTATTTTTATCATTTGAATGTAATCGATATTTAAAACAAAGGAAAACAACAACGTGTTTCTATAGGTTATTTATGTTAGCGCGCGGAGTCCTGTATATGTTTCCTACGTGGTCGACAACTAACAACTGTTTAGTCTTTCGGCTTGCTTTGTATAGCGAGAAACGACCACCAGGGTCGTTATTGTAATCGGGGCGGCTGTATCGTTACGAGTCGAATCCGCGGCTTAAACGCTGCAAAACGACAACGTCTTTGCTCGCTGCCTCGCAACCATTTACAAGGATTCGTACAGTTCAAGACGGGCGCGGCGTGCTTATCATTCTCACAAGTCTCTGGGAATAATTTACGAGGTAACGACCAACGGTCGAGGTAAACTGAGAGCGTGAGAGAAGACGAGCGAGGCTTGGTGAACCAATCATGGCCGACTTGTCCGTCTGCGCCTCACCACAAGAGCTGCGTGCGGGGTACCAGCGGGCAGTATTCACGCACGACCTGTACGTTCCTCCGCCGACGTGTAGCGTCAAACTGATGTAATTGCCTCTCGCGAGTGCTGCACCCTGTCCACAGGATAATTCGGTTAATGAGAGAGAGCGCGAGGGGCAGAGAAAAAACGGGCAAATAGAAATGGGGAGGTGGATGGGCAGAGAATGGGAGCTAAAGTGCGAGAGAACCGTAAAGGTGGGAGAGCGAGAAAGTGAGAGGGTAAACGAGAAAAAAGAGAGAAAAGGGTGTGCGCGCGAGAGAGAAAGAAGAGAGACACAGAGAAAGAGAGAGAGAGAGAGAGCCGGCAAAAAAGTGAAGATAGACAAAGAGATCGAGAGAGAGAGACAGAGAAAGAGAGAGAGAGAGAGAGAAGAGGGACAGATAGATACAGCGAGAAAGAGAAAGAGAGATAGAGAAAATGCGAGAAAGAGAGAGAGAAAGAGAGAGAGAGAGAGAGAGAGAGAGAGAGAGAGGAAAGTATACAGGGGAAGGGGCGAAGGCTCCGTTCAACCTTGTTGCATCTTGCCGTTGCTGCTAATGAAATTCGGTGCGCGTGCGTGTACCCGCGTTCGTGTGACCGACTGTCGAACCGGCCGGCTTCGTCGCCTACGTCAGGCAATCTCGGCCTTTCTATTCAACTGTGTACATACCTCTATTTGAGAGCGCGGTTTTTTTTATCAATGTGAAAGCATGTAGTTATGAAGATGAGTCGTGAAGCACACCTTGTAATCGGGATGAGTGAAAATTTTAATGAAATTACTTTGTTGTCTGTCCATTTGCTATTTCAGCGGCAACACTCCTGTCGAGATACCTCCGTCTCGCCAAGCACTTAGTTTCTATCATATTTATTTGCGTAATCGATTAATGCGTCGTTTGATAGATAATGTTTGTTAAAAACCATTTAAGTAAAAAAAAAATTAATTTACCGTCAAAGCGCCTGCGTTTATCTAGTTATGCATTCTGCGTACAACTGCGATTTCGACATTTCGATGTTTGATCAGCACTTCATTCTAAACAAGATCAATGCGTGTATACCCGGCAGACCGACGTCGCACGCCGTGCTTTCTTAGAAGTGGGACAGGAGATTTATTGACCATTTTCTAACGACGGTCGGCGAATCGCGGACCCATATATCCATCGCCCGCGTGTAATTAAGGATACTCTCAACCTTTTGCACGGGTATTGCTCTAATGAAGATTAAACGTTTATTGGCGAATGAATCGAATTAATCACTTGTTTTATTTATAGAGGAGATATATCTCTATGCTCAAGACAAAAGATTTCATGAAATTTCCAGCACTTAATTATGTTACCACAAAAATGTTGAATTTATATGTAAAAATGGTATTTTGGATATTTCTCAATTACCAGAAAAAGTAAGGATACAAAATTTTCGCCACATGTTAAGCACAATATGTACCAAAATAGCGCATCAGGGTTTTTCTTTAAGTTTTATATTTACCGAGAAAAATAAAAAAAAACTGTTTAAAATGTGCACGTTTGAATTTAAAATTTTGCGAATAAAGAGACATAACTCATAAAATACGGCACTTAATAACAATCCCTGACGTACTTTTTTACAGCAATATGTTACCATTAAAACGAGTGTAAAATTAAATTATTCCGAGTTGTAATCACAGAGAAATATTCATTTATACATCGACTACTAAGTCAGAAATTGGAACGGAGAAATCCGCGTTTTTCTGACGTCAGCCGCGGCTCACTACACATGTACGCGGGCAAGCAAAACACTCTGACAGTTTACATGTACCGTTATATGAAGAAATGAGAATCTACACAGGTGGGACATAGTGTTAGCCATCGAATAAAGTTGAAAATAGAAAATCGGTAAAAATTTCCCTAAAACCTTGAGAGCACCGGCTCAGCCGCATCGCTTTACCCAATTAAGGCGCGCGCAAAATCCGACCATCAGTGCTCGCCGTGTTGCACAATGGCCGCATATATTATTTCGCCAATTAACAATGGTCCACGCGGTCGACGATTCATCGCCACTTTCCGCTTCATAACCTATCGATTTTAAGCGGCGGCCGCTTCTCGCCCGCGCACGCACGTTGCTGGCGATCAATAGCACATTAGCTGCAACGTTTTACATAGATAGTCGAGCTCGTCTAGCATGCGGGCATAGAGTGAAGCTTATCTAACACGGACATAGAGGCAAGCTCATCTAATAATCATATTATTATTATTATTTATTTTTTTAAATGTTGTTTATTATTTTTCACGTCTGGCAGGCTCTGATGCATCAGTGGGTGCCGGTGTTTAG
>NW_014577167.1:427913-432074 GCF_000485595.1 Priapulus caudatus
TACACACACACACACACACACACACTTACACATACACACTTACACACACAACCAGTAGGCCAGCTGCGAAAACGGCGGGACAAATATACAGACGAAAATATTGGAGAGGCGTATCTGCCTGGTTAGAGCAGTAGTAAAAGTTGATGCGATATAGACGGAGCGCTATTATATAATACGCAGAACACAGCCGCTGCTGCGACACCCTGCTTCCCTTCCAACCTATGCAGCGCATCGACAGGTCTGCCTGGCTGAAATATCAAAATAATAAATACTATAGTGACTATCATTGTTGTAAACGTTCGATAGGCGTTATTCTGCTGTGCCTGCCTGCCAGTAACAATTAGCTATGTAATATATCTGCTTTTCGCAGCCTCCGATGCATAAACCGTCTCTGTAGCTACAGCGGCAACATTCAGAAGGCAAAAAAACTATAATGCAGAGCTAGATCCACATTAGCAACCACGAACAGGTCCTCACCGCTCTACTGGAGAGAGCTGCTGCGAATGGAAAGATTGACAAAATTATTTGGTCTACACGAGCTAGATACAGCTGTTTGACGCTGTAAATTAAAATATTTAGAGAATAGTTTGAGGGCTTCTAATGGCAATCAATGTTCAATCAATTGATGTAACTTCAACGGGTAAAATAAAGGACTTCACTAGCAACACAACCCGAGTTTCACTGTAGGGAAATTCATAGTGTAGAGAAAATATTTTGCGGTCTTCACATATCCATTAGTGCTCAATTCATTGCTGCAACTTCAAAGGTTAAGATAAGAGTTTGCCGGCTTTATTTAGTCGGTTGGTTAAAGGCGCGTTTATCATCTAATAAACTCGCGCAACAGAGCGAGCACTCTGACATGACTTTCTAGCAGAAGATGCCTAAGATATACTCGTCAGTGTAAATCGACAAGTTTCGTAGACCTTGCTGTTACGGTCACGGCCGCAGGCCGCTAGCATCGATTGAACGCGCTCGATTCATTAAGAAAGGCGCACTAAGTAGCATCTCACTAGCAGGTTCGTTCATCACTCTCGCGCTCTCTCTCTTTCTTTCTTTCTTTCTATATATATGTATATACATATATTCATTTAGAATACATTATATAGTCAAACTCATCTAACACAGACATAGTGTAACACTTACTCAGTACTTACTCACTTACTGAGGAAAACGCAAACGCTACAGTTACTAACGCCTCTAACAAAAGTTACAGGCAACATGAATATAGATTAAAATACATTTAATCTCGATAAAGAGGTAAATACATCTACCATCAATATATATAGGCAATTACACTCGACATCAATATATAGGCAATTACACCCTACATTGATATATAGCGAATTACACCCAGCATTGATATATGGTCAAATATATCCAACATTTATATAGAGGAAAATGCGTTTATCACCAATATATATAGTCTCTATTATCTACTCTTGATATATATATATAAGATAGATATAGAGTAAAATACACTTATCATAAATTAGTAATCAAATAAATCAAAATTGTTGTAGAGTAGAATACATTTAATAATATACGTCAAATATTAACATAGACGGGGTGTCAGATACACTTAAAATTGATTAAGAACAAAATATATTTATCACAACTATAAAGCCGATAGTTAAATAGTTACGCCTGTCGGTTACACCTAACACTGATGAAACGAACGCTATAGTTAATGGAGTGGTAAATACAAAACATTAACGAGGTTTTATATAGGTATAGCCTCTACACCTGGCACAAGGTTGAGCTACATATCATATGAGAGTAGAGTCAGCTATACTCTCACGAAAAAGTAAATTACGTCCGTTTAGAAAGGTACGGAGTCGTCTAAAACCTACACAGTTATAGGGTCAACTACAGAACTCCCAGATAACTCCTAGAGTAAACTATCTTACGTAGCCATGCAGTCAAATATCAATCACATAGTTATAGATTAAATTATATCTCATGTAGGTAGCAGGTCTTTTATACCTCGCACAGATATATATATTCAACCACACATCACGCAGGTATAAAAGCAGCATGGCCTCATGCAGGTGTAACCATGCAGTCAGCCACGTCACACACGGGTATAAAGTCGATTGCAATTTACATGGGCAACGAGTCTTTTGCAGCTGGCACGAATTCCGCACCATATGTTCAATCATGCTTAGCCATGTTTACTAGCGACACGCACGCTCGTATGGTGTTCCAAAATTGTCATCGCGCGTCGTGCGTTTCGGGTAATTTTCGCGTTTGAAAAAGGGCGACGTCGTGGTTTAAAATGCGCGACGTCGTGGTTAAAAATGCGCGACGTCGTGTTTGACAAGGGCGACGTCGTGGTTGAGAAAGGAATAAAAGACACGACGCGACGGCAATTATGGAACAGAAATGTGCGACGTCGTGCGCGACGTCGCACATTTGAATCGCACGACGTGCGATGGCAATTTTGGAACGCCATAGCGATTCCTTCGGTAGGGAGGTTTAACGTGTTAAGCACAATGTTATGTACGGGATGCCCTAGAATTTATGTGCACAACCTAGATCATAGGACTCAATATTACCTTCTCTATGCCGCTTCGCCTAAAATAAATAATACAGCGTAAGTTATACGACTAACACTGGTATGTAGTCGACCTCGCAGAGATGTAAAGTCAACTACGTGTCACATAGCTGTGTTGGAGCCTCTTTGAAGTCGAAAGGTTAAGACTAATACTATTGGTCTTCACAAATGAAATTATATCTATTTAATTGCCCCAAATCTTAGAATCGCTAAGCCCGCTCCCCCCTTAAACGGCCCCGGCTTGTCCTCCTCCCACATCCTGGATATTTCTTGTTGAGATAGATGGAGGTTTCTAGATTCTTTGTGTACTTACTCCATCTTTTGGCATGTTAATTCGTGACTTGCTTTCTTGCCCACATACAATCTAGAGATCCATCATGTGAGCTCGACTACAGCTTTTTTAATGACCTCAAAGTATTCTCAATTATTTTACGCAGCCTCTATCCCAGTGATGGCCATTAATTTACAAGCAAACTATCCTTATAGAGATCTCATCCATGTCACGCGGGGTGGGGGAGGAGGCGACGGGCGTGGGATGGGGGAGGAGGCGGCGGGCGTGAACGAGAGATAGAGAGAAGAGAGAGAGAGAAGAAAGAAAGAAGAGAAGAAAGAGAGAGAGAGAGCGCGAGAGTGATAAACGAACCTGCTAGTGAGATGCTACTTAGTGCGCCTTTCTTAATGAATCGAGCGCGTTCAATCGATGGCTAGCGGCCTGCGGCCGTGACCGTAACAGCAAGGTCTACGAAACTGTCGATTTACACTGACGATATATCTTAGGCATCTTCTGCTAGAAAGTCATGTCAGAGTGCTCGCTCTGTTGCGCGCGAGTTTATTAGATGATAAACGCGCTTTAACCAACCGACTAAATAAAGCCGGCAAACTCTCTATCTTAACCTTTGAGTTGCAGCCAATGAATGAGCACTAATGGAATGTGAAGACCGCAAAATATTTTCTCTACACTATGAATTTCCGCCACAGTGAAACCTCGGGTTGTGTTGCTAGTGAAGTCCTTTATTTTACCCGTGGTTACATCAATTGATTGAACATTGATTGCCATTAGAAGCCTCAAACTATTCTCTAAATATTTTAATTTACAGACGTCAAACAGCTGTATCTAGCTCGGTAGACCAAATAATTTTGTCAATCTTCCATTCGCAGCAGCTCTCTCCAGTAGAGCGGTGAGGACCTGTTCGTGGTTGCTAATGTGGATCTAGCTCTGCATTATAGTTTTTTTGCCTTCTGAATGTTGCCGCTGTAGCCTACAGAGACGGTTTATGCATCGGAGGCTGCGAAAAGCAGCAGTATATTACATAGCTAATTGTTACTGGCAGGCAGGCACAGCAGAATAACGCCTATCGAACGTTACAACAATGATAGTCACTATAGTATTTATTATTTTGATATTTCAGCCAGGCAGACCTGTCGATGCGCTGCATAGGTTGGAAGGGAAGCAGGGTGTCGCAGCAGCGCTGTGTTCTGCGTATTATATAATAGCGCCACGTCTATATCGCATCAACTTTTACTACTGCTCTAACCAGGCAGATACGCCTCTCCAATATTTTCGTCTGTATATTTGTCCGCCGTTTTCGCAGCTGGCCTAATGGTTG
>NW_014577167.1:432084-440157 GCF_000485595.1 Priapulus caudatus
CGCCTCCTCCCCCATCCCAACACCGCCGCCTCCCTCCCCACTTCTCCTCCATCGCGCGCCGCCGCTTCCTCCTCCCCCAACCCCACTGCCCGCCGCCGTCCTCCCCACTCCCAGCGCCCGCTCGCCTCATCCCCCACCTCCACGCCCGGGCCTCATCCCCCCAGCCCACACCCGCCGCCTCACCCCCACCCCACGCCCGCCGGCCTCATCCCCACTCAGGCACGCGCCTCATCCCCCACCCCACCCGCTCCGCCTCATCCCCCACCCCACGCTTCCGCCGGCCCCTCCCCCACCCCACACCCGCGCGCTCATCCCCCACCCCACCGCCCGCCGCCTCCTCCCCCACCCCTGTCGACCGCGCCTTCATCCCCACCCCACGCCCGCCGCCTCATCCCCCACTCCAACGCCCAGCCGCCTTCCTCCCCCATCCCACACCCCGACCCGTCCTCATCCCCACCCCCATCGCCCGCCGCCTCCTCCCCCATCCCACGCTCCGCCGCCTCATCCCCCACCCCACGCCCGCTCTCGCCTCATCCCCACCCCACACCCGCCGCCTCATCCCCATCCCCACAGGCCGCCGCCTCCTCCCCCACCCCGACTACCCGCCGCCTCCATCCCCATCCCCACCGCCCGCCCGCCTCATCCCACCTCCACGGCCCGCCGCCTCATTCCCCACCCCACGGCCCGCCGACCTCATCCCCCACCCCACGCCCGCCCGCCTCATCCCCCACCTCCACGCCGCGTCCTCCTCCCCACTCCCGCCGCCGCCTCACCCAACTCCAACCGCCCCGCTCCTCCCCCACTCCACGTCCGCGGCCTCATCCCCCACCCACGCCGCGCCTCCTCCCCCCCCCGCGCGCGCCGCTTCCTCCTCCCCCAACCCACGCCCGCCGCCTCCTCCCCATCCCGCACCCGGCCCGCCTCCTCCCGCACCCCGCACCCGCCGCCTCATCCCCCACCCGCACCCGCCGCCTCATCCCCCACTCACGCCCGCCGGCCCTCTGCCCAACTCCACGCCCGCCGCCTCAGTCCCCCACCCACGCCGCCGCCTCATCCCACTCCAACGCCCGCCGCCTCCTCCCCACTCCACGCCCGCCGCCTCATCCCCCCACACCCCCAGCCCCCCACCCACGCCGCCGGCCTCCTCCCCCCCCCGCGCGCCGCCGCTTCCTCCTCCCCCATCGCCCACGCCCGCGCCGCTCCTCCCCATCCCGCACCCGCCGGCCTCCTCCCCCACCCCGCACCCGCCGCCTCATCCGTCCACCCGACGCCCGCCGCCTCATCCCCCACTCCACGCCCGCCGCCTCCTCCCCCACTCCACGCCCGCCGCTCATCCCCCACCCCACGCCCGCCGCCTCCTCCCCCCCTCCGCGCGCCGCCGCTTCCTCCCTCCCCCACCCCACGGCCCGCCGCCTCCGCCCCCATCCCGCACCCGCCGCTCCTCCCCCACCCCGCACCCGCCGCCTTCATCCCCCATCCACGCCCGCCGCCTCATTCCCCCACCCTGGCGCGTCGCCTTCATCCCACCCCACGCCTGCGCCTCATCCCCCACCCCGACCGCCGCCTCATCCCACCCACGCCCGCCGCCTCATATCCCCCCACCCCACGGCCCGCCGCCTCATCCCCCACCCGCGCGTCGTCCGCCTCATCCCCCACCCCACGCCCGCCCGCCTGCCTCATCCCCCACCCCGCGCGTCGCCGCCCTCCTCCTCCACCCCGCACCGCTGCCTCCTCCCCCACTCCACGCCCGCCGCCTCTTTTCCCCCATCCCACACCCGCCGCCTCCTCCCCCCCGGCGCGCCGCCGCTTCCTCCTCCCCCAGCCCCCACCGCCCGCCGCCTCCTCCCCCTCCACGCCCGCCACCTCAATCCCCCCACCCCACGCCCGCGCCTCTCCCCCACCCCGCCGCGCGTCGCCGCCTCCTCCTCCACACTTTCTTTCTTTCTTTCTCTCTCTCTCTCTCTTTCTTTCTTTCTTTCTTTCTCTCTCTCTCTCTCTCTTTCTTTCTTTCTTTCGCGCGCTCTCTCTCCCCACACCGTTTGTGGTTTAACTCGCGCGAAGGCTCTCCTCTCCTTGTTCTGTGGTTCGCCTGTCTTCTTCTCCGTGTTTGTGGTTTTGCTTGCGCGAGGTTTCTCTCCCGGCCGCTTGCGATGGGCTTCCAAACTTGGCGCAACCACGCGACGAATGCACCCGTGAGATGCTTCGTCTGCGTCTGCTGCCGATTGACATTTCATGTAGCCGGCAAAGAATGGCCGTCGCCGCAGGCGAGCGCGTACACTGCGCTTCCCATTACCGAATCACTCGCAACTAACAAGCTCCAGAAGATATACGAAGCTCATTAGACAGCACGGCTTAAGCGTAGCGTCTAGGTATAGACTCTCGATATACGGGCACGGGAAAAAGGTGACCGCCACGCGTGCATGTGTGCAAAGATAGCGAGCGCGGGCTAGTCACCACACGCAACGCGTGTCGCACGCAACGCTAATCGAGAGCATGCTCCATAACGACATCGTTGAATAGAACACTCGCGACCGAAAAGAGCCCGTTCGTAGCGCACGACAAGTGAAATTAGGCGCAATTCGAGATCGAGTGCAGGGAGAATACGGACGCCGAATGAACAGCCGCAAAGCTGGACGCGAGGTGACAGCACTGAAGTGATCGAGACAGATCAAGCCCTGCGCGTGTCGAGCCAAAATTTCTTCGCAAGAATCACCCGTGCCCCCGAATCGCCCCCGTACGACCGCACCTGCGCGCGATAGGCAACGAAACTAGCGCGACGCAGCGTGGATGCGATCGTGCGTGCGAATACGTGACACGGTGACAGACAACGCATCGGCGACGCAACGTTCTCGGAGACGTCGTCCGGCACGACGCAAGGATCGGCATCTACGCAGCCGCCTCCACACCGACTATCAAGCTGGGTGTCAGTGTGACGAAGTCTGCCAAAGTGGATTCCAGCCGCGCAGCCACGCCGAACACCAACCTGGACGTGGTGAAGGTATGGGGGCGACCGGTTGATAGGCAGGAAGGTCAGATACACGGAGAGAATAGAGAACGAGAGAAAATACAACGGGACGTGGGAAGGGAAAACTGTAATGCGATCGCGGGTATGAAGTGGGAAAGGGAACAAAGTGGTATTGTATTGAAGGTGACCTGAGTGGTGAGGAGTGTAGATATAGGAGAGGTGAAAAGGGGCAGACACTTTGGACGAGGGACTATTCGCGTGTAATGTATAGAAGAACGGAATGGGAAAGAGACTTTGTGGCAAGAATAGCGTGACTTGTGAAGCAGGGTGACTTGCTAAAATCTACACGCAGGAAGGCTTACAACTCTGATTATAATACCTGTCGCGCAGCTAGCCCATTTTGCCTGGGGAAGGGGGCAAAGCCACGTTTGTGGTGTGTTCTGGAAAAGTGACCGCCATTGACGATGTAAATGTATCTACATTTCTCTGGCGAAAAGGTAACTGCCCTCCCCCGCTATAGCTACGGCCCTGGATACATGGGTGAAAGCATTCACACGCGATTTCATGTTCTATTTATTTTATGCATGAAAAGATGCGGAAGGAGAGTGTAACGCGGATTCTTGGTCCCAATTACTGGATCGAGCAATCAATCAAATCCAAGCCACTTAACGACTTCTATACAATTCTCAAGGAACTTGGAAGGTAAGTGCTACAACTATTACTCGCTTAGAAAATAAGTATACTCATCTCACCAGTTCTGTCTTCCCCTTTCTCTATGGCCACCTCATTGTTTGTCTTCTCTCCCTCTTTATCTTTTGCATACTCTTTGAATGACTAAGCGCATTATCTGCTTGCTTTATTTCACAATCGAAATCTGTTTACCTTTGCCGTCATTGTTTACTCTTTGGCTTGTTTTTGCACGGTAATTATGTCGAGTTTGTTACTAACAACTGCTAGCCGTTAATTTATAAAACTCATTGCTAACGAACGTAGTTGTGCGACAGGTACCGTGATTTTTTTGCCGTGCTACATTTTACAGCACGGTTGCACATGCTCGTTGTGTTTCTTTCCCACTAGCACCCGCATCCGTGACAACAGCCGACAAACCGCTGTCTGTTTTCCTAGACCGCGGCGCAATCATAGGTCAATAGGCAGTAACAACTGCTTTATTTGATCAGCCCTCCGCGGACCGCGGAAGGCAAATGACTGGAGTGACTGGCAGCGAGGTCTTCCGCTTGCTAAACTGTGACAAATAGACAGCAATTGCTCTTGGTCAGCAGTAACGGTTGTCTCTTGCCCGACTCGGTGTCTACAAGTCTAGCCAGAAACCGAAAAGCCATTTCGTATCGATTTTCAGTCGGAACCATTTTTCTGGCATTCGATCAAGGGGCATATCTAGGTTTTTAGCTTTGGACATGTTTTCCAAATTGCCATCGGTGTTATATCTGTTGCTGGAGACTGGTGGGTGTGTTACTTCCGGTCCTAGGCAAACTGGCTACCACTCTGCATTCAACCAAATTTATTCATTTTACCCTCAATTCTTACAGCGAGATTTCGCGTCGCTTCTTCGCGTTTTACAGTTTTATACACCTATTCTATATACACCTATTACTATTCTATGCTACCTACCCGTACACGTGTGGCTACATACCCGTAAACATGATTTCGTTCGTTTTCTGTGTTGCAGAGGTGCCACGTCCGTCGTCTACAATTGCATCGAAATCCGCACCAACAAGCCGTATGCCGTGAAGATCATCAAGAAAAATGTGAGCTCTCGAAAATAACTCGCTAATTAATGTTTTTGCAATTCATGTAACTTTAATCTATCCATGCCTATTTATATTTCTAAAGATAATGATTAAAGACCATCGCTTTAGTAAATTGCAATAGTGTACGATGAGAATTTATTGCAAAAGGAATTGAGCAGACGTCGCAGCCTTCATAGTCATCAATCAGAACAACGGCCACGCTATTGAGCGCAGCTCCAGTTCTATCTGTTGCTACGTCACACTGCTTCACTCGCACCACAAACTGTTTTCTTTTATCCTAAATAGTCAACCATTTCATCGAGTCCTTCGTCTTACCGCTCTGCACACTTGGCCACCGACCTTTAAGGCCATCGCAGAGTAAATCAAGTTTCAAGATAATATGAAGTCTGGGAGAGGCAAGGCCGGCCATGGCATCTTCTATGACATTGTCTTGTGCATGCGTCGTATAGCTCTCTAGGCAAACCCCCAACAAAAATCCTTAAATGAATCTTAGGTACATCGAATATGTCTATCCCAACATCACCAGACAATACCACGACATCATCAGTAGGGGAACATGCTGAGCATTGCAAATACAGATTCCAATATGCTGCAGACCGACGATTCTTCCCCCCCCGCTTATACCTACCGTTATCTGGCTTCCGGACCCGGCAGCGCCTCTAGCGGCGGTGGCTGCAACGAATGCAGTGTCTGTTAGAATGCTGTGAGTAGCGATCGGCTTCCCCCTTTGCGACAAAACCTGCTCGCTAATGAGCAACTTTCACAAAGGGAATGACGTGGGCAAATCGCCTCACAAACGCACGCAACCAATTTTCGGTATCTCGACGACTCGCCCGCGCGCCCTCTGCCTCGGGCTCGGCAGCTGCATGCTTGTCAACAGGTTGCCGCCGTCGTTGCTACGCTCAACACAATGGCTAAGACGATATAGTCAATAACGAAGATGAGCGCGATGCCAACCTTTGTGAGGCCGTGGCAACCTAACCTGACGACTGACGTCATTAATAGGCTACGGATTGTAGTATCGGTGCAAACTGCATGCATCGCCCCCTTCGTACAACTCAGGATACAGTAAATAGAGCCAGAGCGAGAGCGTCATCTGTTGTGGAGTTTGGTATCGGTGTCATGAGATGGCTATACACGCGGAACAGCAGGTGGTGATTATTTTCTCATGCGCATAGTCACGGTGACACCATCACCCACAGCCCTCAAGCACCGAACACTCTTTTTCGGTGTCTTGTTACACCTAACCCCGGTGCAACATACATAAGGCAAGGGAGGGGAAGACCCACTTGTTCCACAAGTATTGCACTGTCTCTCCTTCCCACCCTCTCGTCCTCTTCCGCGTGGCGGCAGCTAACTAGTTATCAAGTATTTGTTTGGGACGTGTAGGTGTGAGTGACGCCACATCCGCCGTGTACTTCACAGTGCCGCTACAAAATTTGTAAGGTTGTTGGCGGAAGGATTAGCACATGTAAATTATAGCAGCTCCTGCCAAAAGAACTAGAAGTAGTCTTTTATGCGGCGCGAGGAGAAAGGAGGAATTCGCATCGATTTTGAACGAGGCGATATTTTAGTGAAATGTTGAACGGACCACTTGATTTCGTCGCGACAGTTACTGCGCAATATTCTCTACCGTTCTGACAGTCCCCGCGCGCAACAAAAACCAAGACACAACCAAACAAAATCTCTCTCTCTCTGTCTTCTCTCTCTCTCCCTCTCTCTCTCCCCCCCCCTCTCTCTCTCTCTCTCTCTCTCTCCCCCCCTCTCTCTCTCTCTCTTCCCCCCCTCTCTCTCGCCCGCTTGCTCGCTCTTTACCCATCTCCAAACGTTTTAGCCGCTCATCTACGCACAGTGTCATTATGGCACGCATGCGTCACGCGCTCCGCGTGATGTACACGTGTAACAATAATTCGCAGCTGCTTTCAGGTAGATAAGAAGATTATACGAACAGAGATCGGTGTGTTGCTGAAACTGAAACATCCTAATGTGGTAAGTAAGCATGAGCCACTCCTTCTACTATATATGGTAATTGGCTTCACAGTAGAACATACCTGCTACACTAACACTGACAATCATCACAGCTGTTTCTACTATTATATATATTATCAAGAGCATATAAAGAATCCTTCTTTATATGCTCTTGATATTATACCACTATTTATATGTACTTGCCGGGAATCCGTTCCATTGATAATGGATAACACAAATTCAGATGACAACACTTCTTGCGGTTCAATTTGACGTTAAAGTCGATACGTGTCAGCTTATAACCTTCATAACATTAACGTTATGCATAAAAATGCATAAAAAGTACATAAAAGCATAAAAGTGCATAAAATGCATAAAAGTGCATATGAATAAAAATCTCTCTTTTTTTCAAATCTGAATTTTTTACAACATATGTTGTAATATATATATATATATATATTATAAACTATGAAAATACAGTTATGTTCGCTCACTTATTGTGGTTAAATTTATGCGTTATGCCTTTATTTTATGTCTGATGTGAGTAAACACCCACGACTCCATACACTTTACACGATGAGCGATACTTGTGCGCACCAAAAAAAAAACACGTCGAATATTTCTTTTACATCTTTACTCGTCGTAAACATGTGACATCGTCTTTTTAATGAGAGAATAGCCCAAATTTTGATAAGACGTACAAATTGCGTGGATGACTTGGAAGACGGGCAAGTAGGTGAGCGACTCAGAAATTAAGCGTAGCTCTGCTGTTTGCTACGTGGAGCTAATGTGATAGAGCTCGTGGTCATTGCGAAGCACTTGCTGTACCATTACCGCGAACAGTAATCGCTGTATAATTTTAATAAACAACGCAATTCTGCGTTCGCTCCTGCGACGAGATTAATGATTAATTATAAAGAGTTTTAACTGTATTTCAACTCATGCGAGAGTAACAGCGACTCGCCCCCTTATGATTTATCGCAACGTCTCGTTACACGCGCAGGCGATTGGGGGAGTGCTGCTAACGGAGTTTTCTATATCATAACTCCGCAAACGAGCTTCCAGATAAACTTGTTTTCTAACCAATTTTTGCATCGAGCAAATTCTGTTGAGGCAGTTAGGCGAGCGCTCGGCGCTAGCTGGCTCGTCTACTCGCTTGCTGTGACTCGGCGTGAGATTTCCCATCGTTCCCTCTCTCTCCCTCACCCTCTCTCTCCCGCTCTCTCTCCATCACCCCCTCTCTCTCCCGCTCTCTCTCGCCCTCTCTCTCTCCCGCTCTCTTCTGCCCTCTCTCTCCTCTCTCTCTCTCTCTCTCTCTCTCTCTCTCTCTCTCTCTCTCTCTCTCTCTCTCTCTCTCTCTCTCTCTCTCTC
>NW_014577167.1:441398-444763 GCF_000485595.1 Priapulus caudatus
CGCTCGATCTCAGTGTTGTGCTCCTCCTCTCTCTCTCTCTCTCTCTCTCTCTCTCTCTCTCTCTCTCTCTCTCTCTCTCTCTCTCTCTCTCTCTCCTCTCTCTCTCTCTCTCTCTCTCTCTCTCTCTCTCTCTCTCTCTCTCTCGTTAGCACAGACGTCAACTATACGATTACCAGTGGATTTCGTAGCAGCGAAAAGCTCTCACGACATGGCGGAGAGGTGAGGGTGCAACGCATTCGTGCGGGAAAAACCGGTGACGGATAGTTATATCGCAGCCGACTCTCGGTCGGTTCAATACTGGTTAGACGTTGCCACCGCGCCGCGTTGCATATATATATATATATATATGCAGACGAAAAAATGCGTACAAATATATGGGCGCGTATAGCAGCTGCGTGTTTGCTGACGGAGATACAGTTGATGTCACGGACGTACGGCTGTGTATGCTATTCACGCAGGTAATACCTCGGGACAGGTGAGCCAATTAGTCTCAGGTAAGGCCACTGTGAGATGGCTAGCTGGCTCCGGGCTTAGTCAATACATGACGGACCACGCGAGAAATATATTGAGCTATCACCAGTTTGCGTCATGGAAAATATTCTACATGTTGCTTATTACGTTTGCATATTATATGAGAGAACCGTGCCAATACAGCCGCTGGGGAATTGCAACGACGGTCTTGAAGTGTAACATCCTTTGTCGATTATTAATCTAGGAAACGTCAGGCAATTCCCAGTGAGCCCCAACATACATGTGGCTACGACGAACGAACGCGCGCTAGCGCTGGCACGGGGACAATTCATGTTAGAACCGGGACTGGGACTTTATTTAAACGCAAGACTGAGACGATGTAGCCTAATAAAACACTTAAAATAATAACTCGGACTTACACGTAATAAGGTTTACATGTACTTGCATGTAATTCGTGATCTAGAGTCTTAATGGAATCGAGATGATAGAGACATTATAGAAACGATGGTACACTTTTCACTAGAACGTAGACTGTGACTGCATTAACGTGTATCTACAAGCCACAAGGCTCTCTCTAAAGTTAAAATATCCGACAAGTAAGACAGAACTTAGAAGAAATGCATAATGCATTAAAATCCAGGTCTTAGCCGCAGTGACATAATCCGAGATTGGGACACATTATACCATAAGCTGCACCAAAAACATAGACGTAGGCCCTACAATACTAAACCCGAGAATAAGCCATATGAATAATCGATTGCTAAGCTAGTCAGGTTTCATTAGTACAAAAGCGTCACCATCTCCATATGGATTATTTCAATAATTAGAACCTGTTGAAAATCTCTACAAAGCGTGTTGCAATTGAATTTCACGCGTCAGGCAATGCCACATGTTTTTACGTTACAGACTCGCGCGATAGTTCTGCCTTACTGCATTAGCTTGCATTACAGTACGCGGCACCGAGACATCAGAATTTAGTATTCAGCAAGTCTTGACACTGATCACAGCAAAGTGTCTAGCACTCTCCGTCCGTCTCGCTTGCTCATCTCCCCCCTCGCTCTCTCCATCTCGCTCGCTCTCTCTCTCTCTCTCTCTCTCTCTCTCTCTCACTCTCTCTCTCTCTCTCGCTCTCATCTCTTCTCTCTCTCTCTTCTCTCTCTCTCTCTCTCTCTCCTCTCGCCGCTCCGCGCTTTTCTTCTCTCTCTCTCTCTCTCTGTCTTCTCTCTGTCTCTATCTCTCTCTCTCTCTCGCTGTGTGTGTGTGTGTGTGTGTGTGTGTGTGTGTGTGTGTGTGTGTGTGTGTGTGTGTGTGTGTGTGTGTTGTGGTGTGTGTGTGCGTGTGTGTGTGAGTGCGTGTGTGTGTGCGTGCGTGTGTGCGTGCGTATGTGTGTGTTTATCTCGCCCGCACTCCTCTTGCCCGCCCGCTCTCCCTTTCTCGCGCAATTTCATTCTCTCTCTGTTTGCCTCTCTCTCTCTCTCTCTCTCTCTCTCTCTCTCTCTCTCTCTTTCACACGCTGTAGCTCTTTCACGCTTATTTGATAAGCCATCTTGCATTTTCCGAATTAACAAACTCATCTATTAACTAAACATTTCATTTCTAATAATTTTTATAACAAAAGCCAATATTAATACGTTCCGCATTAGCCATATCATTGTTGGGAAATTTTGTGTCAATAAAATTTTTACTATATAAATAATAAGATAGAAAACATGCTAGGACCAGTTATTAAATTTAGAAAAAATAGGTCTGTCAACATTTTATTCAGAAAACTTTCCACTAATTACGCAAATTACCATGTGAGATATTAAATCAACACACGCACTCAGCACTATTCGATAACCGCATTAATTATTTCAGAAACAGTTAATTGCTTTTACAAATTTAAGCAAATGTTGGCAAAATTTAGGCTAATTATTTAATCAAATTAATGGCATTTCAAATGGGTAATTTCTTTTTATTGATAAGCGTTAGCAAATTTCGCTTGAGGAACAAAATTCCGTGCATCTGGTTTTTACAATTGAGAGCAAGCGTCGTACATGCATTCATTCAGCGACTACTGAATATCGTTTTATCGTATTTAGCTCCTGTTGGCGCCTGGCCGCATGGAGGTACTAGTAAAGAATAGTAAAAATAATCGGTCCCAGATAGCTATGCGTACGTGTCTCATAAGAAGTTCGTGAGTAATGCATCTCAATAATACGAGAAGCTAGACAGGCTAAAACACTCCCACAACAACATCACAAACCAAGAACGTTATTACCTTTGGTAATCCGCCTCGCTGGTCAAAGCTATGTTCGTTTTGCTCCCATTATATAACTTAGTTTTGTTTTTGATCGGGACTATATATTATTGTTGTCCAGGCACGACTATATTTTTCACAACTTAGGTGTGTAAGTTTAATATGTGTACGCGTGAATACGTGCGTGTTTACAACATGCGCTTATGCGTGAGTACGTGCGCGCCTCCCCGTGTGCGTGCGTAGATGTGTATAGGACCGAGCGTATGACTGGATGATGAAGCAGGGGCGTATTAACGACCGACATCTCTTCCCGCTACGCGGCGACAGAGCCTCACATTGTCGTGCATACATAACACATAGTACAATAGATACGCGCCACCTTAGCGCTCATAGCTCTTAAGCTGTTCTGGCGCTGTCTTAGCTCTCATAGCTCTTAGCTGTTCCGGCGCTGCCTTAGCTTTCATAGCTCTTAAGCTGTTCTGGCGCTGTCTTAGCTCTCATAGCTCTTAGCTGTTCTGGCGCTGTCTTAGCTCTCATAGCTCTTAGGCTGTTCTGGCGCTGCCTTAGCTCTCATAGCTCTTAGCTGTTCTGGCGCTGTCTTAGCTCTCATAGCTCTTAGCTGTTCTGGCGCTGTCTTAGCTCTCATAGCTCTTAG
>NW_014577167.1:445277-447195 GCF_000485595.1 Priapulus caudatus
GCGTGCATTACAGATAGAACTGAAGGAGATTTTCGAGACTACCGAGGAAATCCACCTTGTGCTGGAGCTGGTGACAGGCGGCGAGCTGTTCGAGCGCATCGTGGCGCGAGGCTGCTACACGGAGCAGGACGCTGCCGTCTGCGTGCGCCAGATGCTGCAGGCCGTCATGGTATAGTGAAGCCGCGACCATCGCTGAAGCCCTACTCGTAACCGCACACACGCCTACCGTCGATAGACGCTAAATGTTATGAGTCATTTCGCTCTTAATATATATATATATATATTATAATGGATAATAGCAAATAGGTTATAATAAATAATTGTGAATAGATTATGCTAAAAAAATTGTTAGTGAGTTATAAATGAGAGAGAGATGGGTAATTACCCATATAATAACATTATGACGGGCAAATGCGCATTGACGTCTTTTCTTCTTCATCCAGTTTCTTCACGACAACGGGGTCGTACATCGTGACCTGAAGGTAGAATATACCGCGATAGCGCGTGCACTGTGCAAACGTGGCACGCCCTTGTAATTGTTTACTAAATGGGGTTATCCTCATTTACCCCACTACTAATTTACTAATTTAATTTACTTTTATTTAATTTAATTTAATTTAATTTACTATTTACTCATTTAAATTCACCTGCGCGTTCGAGAATAATTCGGTGTGTGACAGTATTAACTTGATGATTAACCTTGCGATTATTTTCTAAATATTTCATTATAAATATTCGCATTGTTCTATATTGCATTTTAATAAACCAGTGTATGTTGCAGCCGGAGAATCTTCTATACAAAGACAAGGCCGAAAAATCCTTACTGAAAATAGGTGCGATGCTGATCATATATCATGCCGATTAATTCGCATTATGCTACCGATGCTAATGCCGTAACGAAGCCTATATCACACGCCTTCTACAAGTCTCGATATATCTATAGTTAAATCAATATTTATGTATTATAATAACATTAATCAAATATATTATCATTTATTTACATTCCAGCTGATTTTGGTCTGTCCAAGATCATCACCCACGATGCAACCATGAGCACAGTATGTGGGACACCAGGATATTGTGGTAAGCTACGAATCAGTTTCCCCTATATGAACACCGCATTCGAAACCGTCAGAGTAATGTTTGAGGCCTATAGCAGTGTTTGAAGTGCAGTACTCTTAAATGCTTTCGTTTTCATTTATCTATTCGTCATGGGTATAGCCATCAACTACAACACATCCTTGAGGTTTATAATTGTCCATTAGCACCTACTTCTCAGAGTGTCTGTTATCACGTGTATTTTTCGCGTATATCCTTATCACCATTACTTCTCATGTACATACGATGTGCTTGTCGTTATTACGTGTTATTTTCACATCGACCCTATTATCACCCGTATTTTTATTGTGTAAATTGCACGTCTATTACCTTTACTTTTCGCGCATACGGGCGCCTGTCATTTATTTTCACACCTGTCACCTATATTTTCCTACACACACACGCACGCACGCACGCACGCACGCACGCACGCACGCACGCACACACACACACACACAAGTCGTTTGCCACTCATCTGTTCTACGACAACGATGTGTCACTATCGATATTCTATACACAAATTCATCTCACGTCACGCCATGCGCACATACACACACACGCACACGCGCGAACGCACATACACACATACGCACACGCGCGCACGCACATACACACACACACACACGCACACGCGCGAACGCACATACACACATACGCACACGCGCGCACGCACATACACACACACACACACGCACACGCGCGAACGCACATACACACATACGCACACGCGCGCACGCACATACACACACACACACACGCACACGCGCGAACGCACATACACACATACGCACACGCGCGCACGCATATACACACATACGCA
>NW_014577167.1:447205-459170 GCF_000485595.1 Priapulus caudatus
ATGGCAGCTCCCTAGTCCATAGCAGCTCCCTAGTCCATGGCAGCTCCCTAGTCCATGGCAGCTCCCTAGTCCATGGCAGCTCCCTAGTCCATGGCAGCTCCCTAGTCCATGGCAGCTCCCTAGTCCATGGCAGCTCCCTAGTCCATGGCAGCTCGTGCGTTTTCATCTCACGCAACGTCTTCGCGTCCTTCTTTACCTTCGGTCGCCTAAATATTTCCGTCTGACGACACCTATTCGTTTCGTACTTGATTCACCTTCCGCCCATGTCTTCGCTTCTGCTCTCTCTCTCTCTGCCCATTCCATTTGCGGATTTTGTCTGCCCACTGCCACGCCGCCTCCCATGCATTTTTCGTCTGCCATTATGATGCTGAACTTCGGTCTCTACGGAATAGCAATGATTGCGAAGCAAGCATGCATCAATACACCGATTACATTCCCTCACCAAGTTTCTCATCACTTTCAGCTCCTGAGATTCTGAAAGGGGAACAATACGGATCGGCGGTGGACATGTGGAGTGTGGGTGTGATCTCGTACATACTGTAAGTCGCTCGCATCTGCGCAGCTCTAAATCACGAGAAGCTGGGGTCGTCCGCGCGTAAAAAACTGGGATATACACAAAGCGCGCGAATATGTAATGCGGTATATATGTAGTAAGACGAGCAAGAACGAACTGCCGCACGCACGAGTTATTTGACAAAGAATTATCCGGCTAGTAAGAAGTAACCGCGCGGAAAAACAGCACTAGTGTAAGCACGAAAACCGCATAATTTCATTGATTGAATAATGCTGTATGACAAATGAAGGCGAGTGATACAATGCGAATACGGCTCATCGCGCTCTGCCCGCGTGAATCCCTGCCACTGACTTCCTGCTCTCCGGCTCTTTCTCACGCGCCGGACAGTGAGCTGACGGCGCTTCCCGTTGTTCGCAGACTGTGTGGGTTCGAACCATTCTACGATGAGCGTGGAGACCACGAGATGTTCCAGAAGATTCTCAGAGGAGACTTTGCCTTCGTCTCTCCGTGGTGGGACGACGTCTCCAAGTATGCCAAGGTAGTCCTCGGGATGCTTCGATCCGGTACCGCATGTACAAATCTCATAGTATCTTTATTTCGGTTGCTGATTATTAACATTTTTGGCTGTGAATCGAAATCTGATCGTGGTGATATATAGCTCGTCGCCTCCTTGGTACAACCAATGCTGCACTATAACATCAGAAGTCCAAACAACCCCCCGCGGAAAGCATTGACGATCGAATCTTTAGTCATGAGATATAGCGTAAGTAGCAAGTAATATGGCGAAATATCCACCGAATAGCTCTCGATGCAAATCACGAGGATGCGTATAGCCATCTCATTTACCAGGACTATTACATGAGCCCGTAATGACAGTCTGACTGAGCTAAGCCACTCTTAAAATCCAATTGCACAAATTTGCGCCACGCGCAGCAGTTATGCATAATTCACGCTAGATGGTACGCGCAAATCCGATGAGATGCAGGGGCGGATTCAGACCGTATTTGCCGTATTGGGAAATACGGTCTAGATTTCAAAGTGCCCTTCGAAATTTTGCGCTAAAAAATACAGAAAACAATTTGATGGAATTTGGCTATATTCTTTATTTCTTTTCTTCTGATTCATTGACAAGACTTGCAGGAAATCAAAATTTTAAATGGTAACAAAACTAACTTTGATATCTGAAAAAGAAGGGAAGTGCTTGAATCATTCTGCATTAATTGCTGGTATGCAAAGCGCAAGCAAAATGAAGCAGAAATATAATTCCATATGGTTTTTAGCTATTGATGCTTGACTAAATGTGTGCTGAAATGATGCTCATTTTTGCGCCCAGGTACCCTTGAAATTTCGAAATTTCCTGGAGGAGGCCCCCCAGACCCCCCGCCATGTGCTTCTGCGCCTGACGGCGCCCACTGTGGTGTGGTGTGTGCCCCTTTTGGGGGATGTGCCCTTAAAATCTGGAAAAATACTGTCTAGCTTCAGCCCTGGATCCGCCCCTGAGATGTCCCCTATATCATGACATACATAGATCACGCGTGGGATCTGTATTACACGCCACACCGCGCCATCTATAATATATAGATTTAGGCACTGCCTAAAAGCGGAGCTCCCGACTCTCACACTCCGTAGCTGCCGTTCATGTTCTCTGTGTTCTTCTGTGAAGTTTCGTCTGCAATCGCGTTTCCGCTCTCTTTCCCTTTGCCGCTGTTGATTAGTGAGATTCATTCGTGTTTGCCTTTCTCTCTCGCGCCTTTCCTGCTTCTCTTCTTCCGTCAAAACTCTTCTTTTCCCTTTTTTTGCAGCATTCCCCTTTGCGTTATCTGCTCTTGACGCCATTATGTACTCAGTTAAAAATTGATAGCCGCCAAAACAACAGGCAACCCGTACAGCCCGTAAGATTGATATGAGAGGATAGGCTTATTGTGCAACTTGCTGTGTGTGTGTGTGTGTGTGTGTGTGTGTGTGTGTGTGTGTGAGGCATACCACGTGACAATGGTGTTCCCCTGCCCTATGACAACTCTTGTCAAAGGATAATTGGGTAGGTGGAAGTGTTTACTTCTTGAGATAACAAAAATGCGCGCAACGTAACGTAGCACGCGGGAGCTCCGCTATTAGTAGTAGCAAGGGAGTTTGACACCTATTTGGTACTGATTTTACTACATTTTGTCGTACGAGTTCGATGTGAATAAAAATACAAATGTATACAAACATGAGCTTCTTTTGTTCACTGGTCCTTATTCTATCTTCCAGTAGTATTACAAACCGCGTAGCTTCCTTCGTTTTGACATAAATCGTACTTTTGCACGACATGGTGTTCACGTTATTTACCGTCGTGTGGCGTACCTCTGGTACATATCTGTAGTACCTGATACGACAACGACCCCATCTGCGGTAGTAGGGGTGCGTACACGGACGTACGTACGTCGTACGGACGGACGCGCCATCAAATATTAAGTAGATGGGTTACCATTGGTGCTCCGCTATTATAGATTCCGCTACGCCCTCTGTATTTCACGCCTACAATGGCCTCTGTATTAAACCCACGCACCGCCCTCAGCATAACACGCCATGCAGTGTCCTGTCTGCCAAATACCAGGCGACGCATTCTGCATTGCATCACATAGTACGTAGTACCCTCTCTCTGCCGCCACACTAAGTCGCAGATATTGCATTGTAGAATCTGATAGCCAACATGCTGGTGGTGGACCCGAAGGAGCGGCTGACGGCGCACCAGGCGATCCAGCACCCGTGGGTGGCAGGGGAGAGTGCACCGGGCTACCACGTCAAGCACATGTCTACCGCACTAGAGCAGCTAAAGCAGCTCAATCACGCCAGGAAGAAGATGAAGGTCTGCATACGACATACTCTATTCCAGTGGTTTTTAACCTTTTTGGCCTCACGACCCCATCAGACATTCTTGGTCAATACCGTGATCCCCGAAATAAAAATTGGAAAAAACAGCCCGATTTATGAAGACATGTCTGCCAATACCCAGTCAATGGGATGGCTGAAATTGCTTCGCAGCTATCAGGCGACGAAAACAAATTTCGGGTAAATGCTTTGGACTTGTGGGCAACCAAATTTATGAGTCACTTACTGATCGGGCAAGTGAGGAAATTTTTTTTTTGCAGCGCCCTGATAATTATATAGAATTTAAATGGATTTGTTTCATTTATGACCTCTTGATGACCCCCAGAAAAACTCCAAACGACCCCATGGGGTCACGAATCCCAAGTTAAAGCCCGGCGAACACGTGAGTAATTTTACTCAAGTAAAATGACGCATGAGTCAAAATACTCACGCGTAATATTTGCAGCGTTCGCCGCACACGTGAGTAAAATTACTCAAGGAATAAGTGGTAATGCAGATCACGTGACTGTGCGCAGCCAATACTGGGCGCGCAATGATTTAAACGCATGCGCTGTGAGTACCAGTGTTGAGTAAATTTACTCAGCGCGCGTGCGCGCACACGTTGAGTAAAATGACGCATGAGACAAAAATTATTCAACACGTTTGATATTGAGTAAAATGACGCATGCGTCAAATTACTCAACGAAAATACCCCGCACACGTGAGTAAAATGACTCATACGTCATTTTACTCGAGTAAAATGACTCACGTGTGTGCGCCGGGCTTTAGAACCGCTGCTCTACTCACTCCAGCTATCAGACGGCACGCCCTTTACCACATCAGCACCTCCCTCCCTCCTTGTAAACGACGAAGGCACGATTCTGAGGAACATCGCCTTAAAGATCCCCTTAACACAATCGCCGCTCCGCAGATCAATCAGTTAGATGATATCTATCGGCAATAATCAGCAGTGACGGGTTTCATGTGAATACACTTCAGTCGTTCGCCGGCATGTCTGCTTCATTATATCATCCTTCCTCTTCCGCAACATTTCCTCGCGTCTCCTTTGCTCTCGCCTCAAAGTTAATTGGCTTCCGTCATGAAGCAATGATTACGGGAAATTCGAGTCGACTATATACGCGTAGGGCAATCATTGGCTATCACTCGATGCGAGCGTTCCCGTTCCGTGTCACTCAACACCTGCCACGTTTCACGTACTTATGAACTGGTCTACTTAAGGAATAACCGTACACAAATAATCACACGAATCCTACCCAAATCCCAACCCCACCGTAATGGGATGGGGGGGGGGGTGTCATAAAGTAGAGACTTTGCAACCTGAGTTTTCTCTCTCGTTGCAGGCAGCGACCTCGGCTATTATTATGAGTCAGCGAGCGGTGCAGGCGCTCAACGAAGCAGTAATGAACCGGAGCCGCAGCGACCTTCCGAACAGCAGGTCAGGTTCACGCACTGCCAGCCCAACCAGCCCCAGTACAGGCAGCAGCAGGCTCTAGCCGCTAGAAAGTACGCATGCTAGCGATTCTTATCTATCTGCTCACGGGCACGGAAACCACATTGGTGACGTCGAAGCAGCAGCAGCAAATCTGGCCACACTCAGATTAAACAGTGGAGTGCTAACGATAGCTCTCTCGAAGCCACTGGCAATCTCGAGGTGCTATGGCCGGAGCTGATCGGACAAGAATCCTTCCGACGTCAATATTCAGTAACCTCTGGTTCCACGGAAGGAAGCACGAGCACACGATGTGAGGAGAAAGAGAGGAGAAAGAGAAGAGAAAAAGAAAGAAAGAGGAGAGGAGAGGAGGAGGAGGAGAAAGGGAGGAGGAGAAGAAGGAGAGCCTTGCAGGCAAATCTGATTCGTTGACTCCCAACAGGAGACCACAGCCTGGCCCCCAAAACGTGATCACGACCCGCAGCAGCTGACTAGAGGGGCTTCACTGAAACCTAATGCCCAACAAACGGATATAGCAGTACCATTGAAACGATCCCAAAAGGGGACTACAGGAGCAGCACCAAGAGCCGAGTCCAACAGTATGCTACAATACAGAAGCAGAACAGCTATTCGACAGAACAGAGTCGGACAAGACATCACCTGAGCAGTTTGGCGGCTGGGAAGCTGATCCTTCCAGCACAAGTGAACCTATCATGATGAAAATCAGAATAGCATAGACAAATATTTAATATCTCCATAACATGGCTATAAATAAGATTTGACGACGCAGTTAAACACTGCAAAACTAGCGCCACCGGATTTCGCAGTCACACCAAGATGCTCTCCTGTTGGTCTTCTCATCTATTATTACCTCCGCCAGGGGCGCGGCGAAGGTTATGTTTTCACCGGCGTGCCATTGAGTGTTGGTTTGTGTGTGTGTGTGTGTTACCATGCACGTTTCAGTTCACTTCCGCTAGGTGCGCTGGCTGTAGACTTACAAACACAGGCTAAGGGGCAACCACAGTCCTCCCCCACCTGCACGCTCGCACTAATCCGGATCCAATTAATTATTTAATTAATTATTTAACAAAATTAATTAATTAATAAAAAATTTCACATTGGGAGAATTCAGCTGCCTTGGCGGAGGTCTGTGCTCTCCGAGTGCTCTAGTTACCACTGCGCTTACACTGTGAAAGCAGATTATCTGCAGTCAAACCTATGTCATAGGTCTGCGGAATCACGGCACTACAATATGCTCCTCATAAGCTAGTTAGTCATTACAGATTTTAGCAGAATCTCATTACAGCTTATTAGTAGTTACGCGCAGTGACGAGTGCTGTATAGATCAGTTGTCAAGATTGATAACTCGACGAGTGAACATGCAGCCAATTAAATAAAGAATACATGCTAATGAATACAACGGTTTCATACACAATATTTTTGCCCTTTACTGACGTTATTATTACCAATTACAAAAAGCAATGCTCATTGATTCTGTCAAATAATAATGTCCGAATAGAACCGGAGATTATATACATGCATGCGACTGCTTCCTTTCACAACAATTTGGTCCCATCGACTGCAAAACACACAAGGCTGTCAATACTCTCAAAGCTCTCAAAGCTCTCAATACTCTCAAAGCTCTCAAGGCTGTCAAGCTCTGACTATGGTTAGATATATCTACTTAAATTACACAGTTCACTCTGCCCATACACCTGACTACTGTATTAATAACAGTATCTGCCACAATAACTTGTACCTTCATGTATTCAGTTGTAACATTAACAAAAATGTGATGCCTCTTTAAAATCTAGGCTTCTCACTTTTCGAGGTAACTGCTGGAGACTTACTGGAAAAAGCAGCTAGAGATTCCTAGTGAGTGTGAATAACAATGCTGATGTTCTAGCCGTATTCTGGATTCAAAATATATGGCCATCAGGGTGCGCCACTGTGCAACACAATTAGTCTGTGCGCACATGTTCTGTGTGAGCCTCGTTCTGCCTCTTTCAGCTCGACGGGAAAATACTCTGCGTGTCCACAATTCTTTATTCCACACTATCACGTTCCTCTCGGCATCTTAGACTACAGGCAATTACAAACACATTGACTTCTAAAACCTGGGTACGTGAGCAAAACAGGTCGAGCGCCTCGTCAAAACACGACAAAGTTGTCAAAACACGACAAAGTTGGCCGTGGTACCTGCTGTGGCTGAACAGGAGGCCTGCAGAGGATTTGTCGCGTAGATGTTAATGGGCATGTCCCAGACCATTGTCTCGACCTGCATGTCTATTGGGCCTCGCCACGTGCTGCTCTCCGATTGGTCAGCTGGTATCGGGTGCGTCTCCAGCGGCTGCGTTGCAGTCACAAACTCAAAGTGCAGTTTCCACTTCAAGGCCACTGTGTAAGCAACAGACAACATGCTGTAGAAGTTAACACATACACGGCAACCCACAGGGGGTGACGCAAGTGTGACGTTGGTGCAGGGGTGATGTTGACGTAACACAGTCGCACTGGCAACAAGTGTATGGCACACCACCAGACACACACCACACCAGGCATCACCACGACCTGACAGTTCTCATAGCCAGGGCCAAAGGTTGACAGCTATGACAAGAAAGTCTTCAGGTAATGGGTACATACAAGATATTTTTACAAAAAAAATAGAACAAAAATGTCATACCCATAAGGATACATGTAAAAAATTGAAAATTAAATAGCAAAGATGCTAAAAAAAGTGCCCCTTCACCAGGTTTGATTTACTCAGTTGCAATGTTTGCCACTTGCTTGTCTATTACACACCTATGTCTGTGACGAATCCCGGTGTGATCTGCAGAGGGATCGGCAGTGCCATGTACGTCTTGTTCGTGTGCAGGCAGAAATCATGGTGCTTAGTGTAGGAGATGGTGGTGCAGCCCTGCCCAGCCTTACAGCAGTACTCGTCCGATACCACCTCCTCGCTCTGCAGCGTCACGGAAAACTGCAACAAAATTCAAATACTTTTATTTATACCGGAGTGTTTCTGACATAGAAACGCTAGACCAAAACAAACAAAACACATTCTAGCATTTGATGTCACATTTGTTATATACTGTGCAGCTGAGTCATCATTACATAGTTTGTAGCAATTACAATTAGAAAATAGGTATAAATAAATTAGCATGATTTCTAGTAGACTATAAACTATCTACGTGCCAAGAATGTGATTGCACGTTATAACATCCAAGATGACATGTTGGGTTATGATACTCTGTCACATCACAACCTATAAACATTGCACACAGTACTTCTAATGCTTCTGGTAACTACTAACCTACCTACACAAAAGGTACAGATATTATCTTATATCACTCCCTCACACACACCCTAGCTTTTTAATGGCATTATCCGATAGATGCCCTTTGAACCCTAACCCTACCTGTACACATGGTATTGTTGCCACTGTGAAATCGAATGTCCCAACAATATCCTCTCCTAATCGGTAGCTAGATCTGAACAGGCAAAACTTGCACACTTTTCCCCTGGCATTGGTAATGTTGTAGTAGTCTGCAACAAGGTGGATATGTAGTACGCAATTACCGCATAACCGTGTCTTAATGTAGTATGCGTAACCGCATTTATGACGTTACAGAAACGACAAAATTCTAATGCTTCAGAGCAGTTCCTCCAAAGTCATACTGTGTTCTAACTGCTCTTAGGGATACTGTTAGGGTTGGGAAGTGAATTTCGGTCAAAATTTCAATACCCACTTTATTTGATAGATCGCAGCCATGGGCAGCTATGTATACGTAGAAATTATGTATGTAGCCTCCCAAACAGTTCCAAATCCCCGCATTAGTCAATTCTTAACACAGGCGTTCAATGGTGGGAAATTGCTGATATCTCGGTTGTTAAAAATGCTAAAGTAGGTGATTTTTCAAGCGCTATTTCTCGCAACTCGCAACTCTGATTCCAAATTTTCGTGTTACATTTCAATGCTAACATATCAAAGGAAAAAAGGGTCCCTGAATTATTTTTAAATATTATATTTTATGAGTTATGGCTTTGTTTACGAAATTGTTGCGTTTAGAAATTCACTACCAATTTTCGTACATCTTTTCAACTTGTTTCCTAAATTAAAGCATTTAAAAAAAATTCCAGGGACTCTTTTTTAGTTCATATTATGAACAACTTATGGTTAAAAGTTTAGGTCCCAACTCTCTGCTGTTTCTGAGAAATAGCAAAAAAAGCATGTTTTTGTATAAATGCACAATTTTTGCTGTCACTTAATTAGCAATGAATTAAAAAAAAATAATTCATCGAGAGCGTAGAAAGACATATCTCGTATGTAATGGATATGAGTTTGATTGAATTTGATGAGTAGTTATGTTGCAATGCCCTTTACAGTGTTACCGGTCCGTAACCCTAACAGTATCCTTAAAAGTACTTACGCCATGAATTTGTGAAAACAAATTATATTTTTGTCTTATTTAGAGTGCATTAAGCACTAGTGATGTCTCCGCATATATTCTAGTCACAACACTTTAGGCTGTGTTGGTTGGAGCAGCCAGAAAGCACTTACTAGGACCTCTCCGCGATGTAGCACACTGGAGAATCTGCATAGACTTTTCCAGTACAGGTCGCTCCTCCTCCTCCTGCAGGAAAGGATTGCTGGGGGTGACTGGCTCCTGCTCTTCACTCTGCTTTTTCATCTCTAAAATACCTACAGTTGGAAAATGTAATGCAATTCATTTCAATTCAGAATGCAGTTTGTAAGGTTGGTGACTCAACTACTTGAATTTCAGGTTCAATAGCACTACAAATACATTGTAGAATATAAGTAGGGTAAACTTCCACATTTACCATACGGCATAAGCATGATAGTTAAATATACATTTCTAGTTAAAATAATAAATGAAGAAAATATAAATGACACGTTTAAATAAATGCACACGTTTATTCAGATAGATACATACCACCATGGTGAAAGAAATCAAGACAATAAACCCATCACCAAACGCGATGTACACCTTTTGCAAGGATACTTCCTGAACAATACTGACTTTTCTCAATTTATATTCATGTGGCTGAGCACACCACCCAAAAATCGACATTGTAGCACTCCATTTGAAAAAAAAAAACTTTCTACCAATATTCGATGGGTTTTTAAACTTCGGTCACAATGTGAAATTTTGCACACCTCACGGAAACCACCAAGTCAATGCGAAAAAAGTTCTATCAAACACAAAGTACAAGCTGTAATTAAGCTGCATACCATTTACGACCAGAACGCGCAGCGGTACTCGCAGCAGTTTGATCGGGGAGTTGACCCTCTGAGTTCCGATCGTGATCTTGTACGAGTACTTCACAGCCTGGCCCTTGTACGAAGGTGGAGCATCCATTGGAAGTGTCTCTCTGTAGATGTCTGAAGCAGAGGAAGCGTGATTTCAGTAACTAATAAGAATGGAATCTCTACCTCACTTTTTTTGATTCGTGGAATAACATCTAGCTTTTGCTAATTGTTCAAGAACAACCACATAATTTTCTTACTAGCTAAAGCAGATATATATTTAGATGTTGAAATTTATAACATACAGACATAAGGGAGAATGTGCAAAGACAGCATGGAAAGATGAGAACAAAGTACTGTCATACACTGTCATCACAAGCTTTGGCACTTTTCGGTTAACTAATTAGGAATTATCATGGTTTTCAAAATAATATCAATTCATGCATGTTTTAATTTTATGGTTCCCTTGATGTTATCAACAAAATAAAGTTTGCCTCAACTTCTTAGATATTATTGATTAAACTTACATTTTTTTGACTCCCCTGGACTGAGTTGAAGGTCACAGAACAAAATCTTTGGAACGGATGAAAAGACGCACATACCCCTTTCACCTGAAATAATTAATCTTGTGTATATGAACTACAAAATGTAATTGCAAAAGGATTATGCAATGATATGACCAAGTCTAAAAAGTCTTGGATACATTTTTTGACTTTTTAATACACCTGTTTATATCAGTCCAACACAATTTTCATAGTCCTAACATAACAGCTTCAAAGTACTTGCAGTTGCAGTGCATCCGATGCTCTAGAAGGAAAGTTTGAAAACTTAAAGTAGCATTCACCTTTCTCACCTCTGTTTGGCAGAAACGATGTACTGCCATTTGTAGCCGTAACTACTTCGGCCTGCGTGGGGAGAGGGGATTTTGGCAGCCGTACGCGTGCTTCACTTACAGTGCACTGGCAGTGGATCTGAGCACTGGCCCATGCCAAAACCTCCACAGCATCTCTGGAAATGGTAACAAGAGGCTTAACTTAGACAACATCTACAGACCTACTGTTTTACTCACAAATACTCATAATATATCAATCATTTTTACTCCGACAAATTTGATCCGACAACATCTAAAGACCTACCGTTTTACTTACAAATACTCATAATATATAAACCATTTTTACTCCAACAAATTTGTTCTAGTACACTATTTACATTTGTTGGAAATCGATTTTGCACTTGCAGTACTAGGTAAACAACACGCCAAAAACTTGGGTTAACTCCAACATTAAGTTTGGACACAGTTCTAACAAGTTAACTGAAACAATACTGAATTTCTGGAGAAAAATACAAAAGAAATCAGTGTGTATATTCCCCTGAATAACCAATGGGAACAGAGTGAAGAACCAATAGGAAGTGCAAAATTAGTGCAGCTCTATGCTTCTACGCTCTCTACGCTTTTTATTACGCACGTACACTTACCTGCTAGACCTCGACTCCACATTTGTGTTGTTAGGATAAGTGAAAATGAGGCTATACTCAATCGTCTCACCGGCGAGAAAGGTAGACCCCCTCAGCAGATTTGCCTTTACTTCAATCATCTCATCTAGCAGGAAAAATGTTTAATTTTTACATTTTTAATATAACCTTTCATTACAAATTTAACAATAAAATTGTAAATATTATCATTATATATATTGGATCAACTAATATACACAAGAGAGTCTTTTCAGCATTGGTTTTTACAATGTTGTTAGGGGAAAGCTCCTTTAAAAGATATTTCATGCTAAAAAGTTTTCTAAATTCTTCAACTTGAGCAATGTGAACATGTTCTCTCTCTCTCTCTCTCTCTCTCTCTCTCTCTCTCTCTCTCTCTCTCTCTCTCTCTCTC
>NW_014577167.1:459376-464710 GCF_000485595.1 Priapulus caudatus
TGGGATCCTGGAATGGATGCTGGGATGCTGGGATGGATGCTGGGATGCTGGGATGCTGGAATAGATGCTGGGAGGCTGGGATGCTGGGATCCTGGAATGGATGCTGGGATGCTGGGATGGATGCTGGGATGCTGGGATGCAGGGATGTAGGGATGCTGGCAGGGATGCAGGGATGCTGGGATGCTGGGATGCTGGAATAGATGCTGGGAGGCTGGGATGCTGGGATGCAGGGATGCAGGAATGCAGGGATGCTGGGATGCAGGGATGCTGGGATGCTGGGATGCAGGGATGCAGGGATGCTGGGATGCTGGGATGCTGGAATAGATGCTGGGAGGCTGGGATGCTGGGATGCTGGGATCCTGGAATGGATGCTGGGATGGATGCTGGGATGCTGGGATGCAGGGATGTAGGGATGCTGGGATGGATGCAGGGATGCTGGGATGCTGGGATGAATGCTGGGATGCTGGAATGGATGCTGGGATGCTGGGATGCAGGGATGTAGGGATGCTGGGATGGATGCTGGGATGCTGGGATGCTGGGATGGATGCTGGGATGCTGGAATGGATGCTGGGATGACAACAAACCCGGTGATGACGTTTAACCAGCTGCACGTGTCTGCTGCTACGCATACATGCTACCCCCTCCCCTCCTACCCCCCCCCCCTCGTTGCCCCCCCCCACTACCAGTGCGTGCTCACCCACACGGAAAGCACATTCACAACAACGGCAGTAGCAGCAGCAGCAGGGAGAGCGGACGACAGGGGGAAGGGGGAAGGGAGGAGGGGGTGGAGGACAGCAGAAGAGGGAGATGGGGGGAAGAGAGGGAGAGGGAGAAGGAGGAGTAGGATGAAGGACAGCAGCTGTCATGCGATGAGTTTGATGAGCAGTTTCCTGCTCAGGGGAAGGCTGCGGAGACAAGCGGACAGCAGTGAGAACAGACACACAGATCTGTCTGTTGACAGTTGGCAGACCATCGCCCTGGCTCCCCCTAAACACACACGCCCGCACACGCCCACGCACGCACGCACACACGCACCCACACACTAACGCCCGCACATGCCCACGCATGCACACGCACGCACGCACACACACACACACCCACACACACGCACGCACATACACCACACAGTATCACCCCTCTCCCTAAACACAGAGGGAGGGAGGAGAGAGAGAGAGAGAGAGAGAGAGAGAGAGCGAGCGAGAGAGGAAGAGAAGGAGAAAGCTAGCGGATGCACGCATGTGAAAGGCTCTCTCTGTGTGTGTCTGTGTGTGCTGAGTGCGCTCGCTGCCTCTCCGCTATGTATGGTATGCGTACTACTGCCTGCGCTGCAGCCGTTACCTTGCACTTGTGCCCGCAGTAGTGCCAGCACCTGCTGTATGCTTACACTGCGAGACCTTGCAACCCACGTCAGGCTGTGAGGCTATAATTGGAAGTTAAAAGTTAAAGGGGGTTTTCCTGTCTACAGGCCGTCTGGATAGCGTAACGCGTGTGTGCGCGCGCGCGTGCGTGCGTGCGTGCGTGCGTGTGTGTGGGCGACTGGGCGTGTGTGGGCGTTAGTGTGTGCGTGCGTGTGCGCGTGCTTGCGTTCCCTCCCTCCCTCCCTTCCCTCCCTCCCTCCCTCCCTCCCTCCCTCCCTCCCTCCTCCCTCCCTCCCTCCCTCCCTCCCTCCCTCCATCCCTGTCTGACCTAACCCTAACCCTAACTCAGTGTGTCGAGCTAGTCCAGTTGCATACACAATACACATCATCAATCATTGTACAGGTCAGTTGTAGGGCATGCATCTATACAGAGAAATTGCTCCGACTTGTGATTGGAGGATAAAAATAGAATTCGTAACGTTTCGTTTTCATTTTGGCATTTAGCCTATGACTCAAGTACGAGCGATACCGCGCATACACATTTGCTAATTAATTAAGCTAATCGCCCTTCAATAAACTCAAGACTCACAGGGATCATATCTAAGACATGTGTCTATAATAGCTAGAATTTATAGCAATGTAACTCATAGATACTATAATGTAACCCAACAAGAGTAGGGTTACAATGCAAGCCAATTCTTTTCTTTGGAGTAGCCCCCCCGAGTGATTCACTCAGGGCGGTTTTATGGTGCGTTTTTCGAGACTAGAACTTCCAAATTGGGTTTATTCTAAACACAAACCATTCTCCGCTATCCTGGAACTTACTATGTATCACAATACTCTGCAGGGTGCTACAAAAAAAAATAGTGGGTTATGAAACTGGTTGCCCGAAGGTAGGAGTCACTTGCCCGAAAAACAAAGAAATACATAAGATTTTTTTCTAATATGAATTTAAATGGTAAATAACGTAAATGAAGGTCCAACTAGTCAACATCCAACATTTCACTTAAAGTGATTACGTCACCGTAAAAAGTAAAAAAAAATATTTCCACTTTTTCACAAAATCTAAGTAATTCTGTTCACTTTTTATGGTTAAATTGCTGCATTATACTTCCTATTTTACTATATTGTTCGATGTAAACATACACTCGTGACTCATACATAGCCCATAGCAAGCAATTAATGTCAGGATAATAATATCAATTCATCCAGGTTTTTTAGATTTTTAACTAGTTGAGAAACAATCTTATCATGTAAGAACTTGACGATACATTAAGTCCCGTTAGTACTTGCTTTTTATATAAAAAAATGGCAACAAAAATTTTAAAAATATACACCATACAAAATTTGTGACGTAGAACGGCACGGTAGAAAGTTGAACAGCTGATGCACGAGTTTGTGTACAAAATATATTCATGTTGGGACACAGCACGCAGTTTGTTTTAATTTTTAAATTGTTTAAGTGTCAGTTTATTATTAAAAACCCACCACACTCACAATAAATTAATAAAATATGTTCAAGTTTATTTGGGGCTGGATCATAAGCGCAGAGAATATAGCGGTGCATGCATGCAGATAATTGACTGACAGCACGGTATACAGAGTATCTGTTTTTGTGTACTTCAGCAAAAAAAATCCTCGTTCACAGGTTGCAGTAGAGGGGCTAACATTTGAAGTAGCTGATCACGTAATGACCATGCCTGGTCTGGGGGCCGGGTTTACATGTTGCTGTATGCATGTTGTGTATAATATTATGAGTGTTGCACTGATTGATTGTGTTTTTTTCATTCAAATCTCCTTGCAGCAAGGCAGCGCGATGTTGTCTCTATGCAAAACAATGCAAGGGACGGGTGTAAACAGAAAAATATCATTATGTCTAGACATTCAATAAAAAAAATGTGCTTGCCCGACCGTGCAAGTGCAATTTCAAGCTAAATTTCGAAGTGACGAGCGGCGATATTTCAAGCGCCATTTCTGTTGACATGTGACGTACGCATTCCCAATGCGCATAGCATTCGGCTAACTTCGGCTCCTGTGTTGCCTGACATGCTGGCTCTGGTGGCGTCATGACTGACAGCAGTCATCCCATGATGCATTCGATCTTGGAGCCAAAATTTTGTAACAGGTTATATTAGTTTAATACAGAGTATTGTGATACATAGTAAGTCCCAGGATAGCGGAAAAAGGTTCGTGTTTAGAATAAACCCAGTTTGGAAGTTCTTGTCTCGAAAAACGCACCATAAAACCACCCTGAGTGAATCACTCAGGGCTCCTCCAAAGAAAAGAATAGGCTCGCGTTGTAACCCTACTCTTGTTGGGTTACATTATTGTATCTATGTAACTCTAATCGTTCGGGCCATATGATAGTTAGTACACTTTCCTACCGGCCATAGCCGCGCGTATATTCGCCTATGAGCAATACCGCGCGTGTATATTTGTTAATTAATTAGACTAATCGCGCTTCAATAGACTCAAAATTCACAGACATGTGTCTATAATACTAGAGTTTAGAATTTATAGAAATGTAACTCAAATCGTTTGTGCCATATGATAGCTCTAGTACTATAGCCCGCTTACATTAACTGCCGCTGGTTAAGCTGGTTAGCTGCCAGCGGCAGTTAATGTAAGCGGGCTATAATACTAGAGCTAGCCATATGATAGCTCCAAGAAACGGCATTGCTAGGGTTAGAACAATGTATAGAATGTTAGAACATGTATAGACAATCCGTCGCACAGCCTGGTCCTTAAGTTACTATAAACACTAAAATTAAACAGCAAACTATCGCTTAAATATTGTACTTGCGATATTACTCGTCGACGAAGATTGTTTATCAACTTGTAACCGCCATTTCTCGTTGCGCACGCTCAATATAACCCTCACCAAAATATAAAAAGGGACAGAATTATTCGGTTACTAGAGCTATTGAGTATTGTAGTAATGTAGGGCCAAGTTTAGTTTCAAGTTGAAGTTAATTACTTTAGTTTAGTCATAGTCAAGCTGACCTTTTGAGTTAAGCGGTAAACCGCGACACGACTACACAACTGTACGGGTGCGTATGTATCACAACAACAGATTTATACACATGATAGATACACTATATTTCCTATTCTATATCTATGATACACATAACCATAAGAATGCATACCATACTCGTAAACAACGGAAGCGAGCACAGACAGGAAGCTACTACAAAGTTGGTATGCGACCAGTTACCCATCGTACAATGCCTTAACGTTATACGACCAAGAGCACTGGATCATAGAAATAGAATAGAGACTTCTATTCTAGTTCTATGCACTGGATATGTCTCCACTACGGTTGGCCATCATACTCATAAATAATCATTTTTATCGCGGTAAAATTATTCCCTTATTGACCAATTATAAGCACATCATTTAACTGTGGTTAAATTATTACTTTTTACCCAGCGAGACGAGCGCCGGCCATTCCTATAACATTAACATTAACATAAGTGGAGGATGCTGCGAGCAAAGTGAACGCTTTAGATAAGATTCTACTATGCAAATGAAATCTGTCGCGGTCCCACCCATGTCCATATATGACCTCCCGGTCCCATCCATGTCCGCGGTCCCCACCACAGTCCATTTTGAGCGCGTTAGAGTAGCCGAAGAAAATTATCTTGATGATGATGATGCCGATGCACATGATGATGCTGATGACGATGCTTATGATGATGCTGATGAGGATGCCGATGACAATGACGATGCCGATTCCGATGCTGATGACGATACCAATGACGATGCCAATGATGATGGTGCCCATAGATATCCAATAAACAAGTGTGTTGAAGTGGTTTATATGGTTTATGGGATATCTATGATGATACCGATGATGACGACACACACAAACGCGTACACACGTACCACTGATCTCTATTATACTAACTAGTTAGTATAATAGAGATCAGTGACACACACACACGCACGCACGCACGCACGCACGCACGCACGCACG
>NW_014577167.1:464735-467892 GCF_000485595.1 Priapulus caudatus
AACGATTTGAGTTCTAGAAATCTAGATATCTAGAACTCTAGAATTTCTAGAAATCTAGATACACATAGACACATGTCTTAGCTATAATCTCTGTAAATTTTGAGTTTATTGAAGCCTGATTAGTCTAATTAATTACTACGGACCATTGTACAGCGTATCCATACAGCGCTGAACTTAAGCGGCAGCGGTGTGGATCCATTTGGAAACAACATGGAGTCAAATCCTGAGTTGGCGCAACTCTCTGTATATAGGGACTCTAGTATAATGTTAATCTGTACGCCATCTATTGATGAATAGAATTTTTATAAATTTTTAACTTTTTAACTTTTTTGAAATTTTGTTTCAGCCATAATCACCTCCCAGACGTGCTGATTCTAAAAATATATTTAGTTTTCCTCTAGGCTGCGGAGTTCTCTAGTTATGCGCGAACACACAAATTCGGCTGAACAACTTTATATATATAGATTGTTTGTTGAAACCCATTTGTAATTATTTTGTGAAATTTAATTATGTGTTCCAATAAATTACAGATTGCAAATGATCAAGATCCTGCAGAAATATGGGAAAATAAAGAGGTTTGATTTCCTTTACCACAAAGCGGGTCCATTGTCAGGAAAACCCAGAGGCTATTCATTTGTGTCATTTATAAGGAAGGAGGATGCTGAGAGGGCAGTGTTAGATCTGGATAGAAAGTTTGTTCTTGGGAGGAAGCTAACTGTGAGGCCTGCACATGAAAGAGATTTCCAGGTAGTGTGTCTCAGATATTTTATTGTGGAAATAGTCTCTGTGTAGGTCATATTGCAGGCAGCATATGGCAGGTGCAAGTACAAATACCTTCAACCGAGCTTTTAACTTTTCCAGAACACCAAGAAGTTGACACTAGGTACGCCGCTACCTCAAGGGCCTGCAACTAAAATAAGGTATGAAAGAAATGAGGCGAAACAATATTAATCATATGCCTTGCTCATATATACAAAATGTTACAATTAAAAGTGACACTGACAATAAACCGGCCCTTTAGGCAAAGGTTTACTGTCATTGTTAAATCACACTGATTAATATGTTTTACATTTAGTAATTAGTACATTTAGACTAGTTACTTGTATGTAATAATTGTATGCCCACCATTCTTGTAAGTTCTTAGGCAGATGGAAAAACAGGATTTGGTTGCAAGTATAATGTGTAATTAACTGTGTAATGTAGGGGATTTTATTTCAACATATTTTGCATCACCACAGAATCATCAAAGCTTGTAAATTTATGGATCAAATTAGCTTTTAATGAACCTATATGGGTCGCATGGACCCCGAAATAAGCCAAAATTCAGCAATATCTTTAACTCAATCTTTAGTTGAAATATTAACTTACGCATTTGAACGGCTTATATTTTACAGGGTATTCATCGGGAAATACTTAAGTCTTTCTTTTTGACTTATTTTGCCGTGCTTTTCTTTAACCATGCCAGGAATATATATATTTATGCTTTCAAGTATGCACGTTTTCATGGGCTTAATCTATCTTTGTAGTTACATTATTATATTACTGAAATCGTGTAATATGTAGTCTTCCAAATTTCAGCTCAATCAAGCAAGTTTTTAATGTGGATAAGTATGTGATCCCTCCCTTCAGTAAAGTCACCTCACTTTGTTTTATCTCTTAGTAATGATACAATGATACGAGCAATCGAGGCAAAACTAAAAGCAATGGAACAGACTCCAAGTGATTTTTCGGTCTGTACGAGACAGGAGAGCCAGAGTCAATCCAGCGACAGCACTAAAACTCCATCTTTCAGTAAATCAGCATCTACATGTCAGAGGTAGCAATGTACCACATATACTTACGTTGTATCTGTGTAGCTGGCGAAGTTTCGGTGTCAGGTTGGGTAAACATGTCTGTTATGACTATACATATTATTGGAATTTACATGTAAGCAAACATAAATACTCACCCATCTCAAGCGGTAGCTTTTGTAAGCCGATATAGTATACGTAATGTACAGTGTAGTGTTAAAGGCTCACAATGCGCATCCAAACGCTAATTAAAGTTTAGTTTCAAGTTGAAGTTAATTACTTTACTCTTTAGTTTAGTCATCATAGTCAAGCTGACCTTTTGAGTTAAGCGGTAAACCGCGACACGACTACACAACTGTACGGGTGCGTATGTATCACAACAACAGATTTATACACATGATAGATACACTATCATGACATATTTCCTATTCTATATCTATGATACACATAACCATACGAATGCATACCATACCACTGATCTCTATAATATAATCATAGAGATATATATAGAGATATATATGATTATATTATAGAGATCAGTGTACCATACTCGTAAACAACGGAACTTACGGAAGCGAGCACAGACAGGAAGCTACTACAAAGTTGGTATGCGACCAGTTACCCATCGTACAATGCCTTAACGTTATACGACCAAGAGCACTGGATCATAGAAATAGAATAGAGACTTCTATTCTAGTTCTATGCACTGGATATGTCTCCACTACGGTTGGCCATCATACTCATAAATAATCATTTTTATCGCGGTAAAATTATTCCCTTATTAACCAATTATAAGCACATCATTTAACTGTGGTTAAATTATTACTTTTTACCCAGCGAGACGAGCGCCGGCCATTCCTATAACATTAACATTAACATAAGTGGAGGATGCTGCGAGCAAAGTGAACGCTTTAGATAAGATTCTACTATGCAAATGAAATCTGTCGCGGTCCCACCCATGTCCATATATGACCTCCCGGTCCCATCCATGTCCGCGGTCCCCACTACAGTCCATTTTGTGCGCGTTAGAGTAGCCGAAGAAAATTATCTTGATGATGATGATGCCGATGCACATGATGATGCTGATGACGATGCATGCTTATGATGATGCTGATGAGGATGCCGATGACAATGACGATGCCGATGCCGATTCTGCTGATGACGATGCTGATGACGATACCAATGACGATGCCAATGATGATGGTGCCCATAGATATCCAATAAACAAGTGTGTTGAAGTGGTTTATATGGTTTATGGGATATCTATGATGATACCGATGATGACGATGATGACGACACACACAAACGCGTACACACGTACCACTGATCTCTATTATACTAACTAGTTAGTATAATAGAGATCAGTG
>NW_014577167.1:467902-488827 GCF_000485595.1 Priapulus caudatus
TCACTGCGCGTTGTCTTATAAAAGGTATTTTGAAAATACCTCCAATGTTGTTGAAATTCTCTGATGTTGTCGACAGTTTCCCCAATCCCCAAGCAACCGTGCAGCGGTGCTGCGGTACAGCGGTACGGGCGCAGCAAAGATAAAAACATGTGACGTCACGTCACCACTTCGAGGCTATTTTGTTTGGCAAACAGTTGGCGTTTGCGCCAGAATGCCAGTTTTCTCACCTCATTCTTGTGGGTTTTAAGCAAACGCGCAGTGAAATGGGAGAAACTAGAGTTTATTTTGTCATAAGGTAGTGTGATTATGCATGACACGAAGTACTTGCTAGTCTAGTACTGAAGAAATTAGCGTTTGGATGCGCACTGTGAGCCTTTAAGTGATGCTATGTATAATTAGGAGCAAGTGGGCTGAAAGCTGAATATAGGTGTGTAATAGTTAGCCATGCATATCTGATTATTTGTAATTATGATACCATGAAAACTATTTGTAAACATTTGTAATAAAGTGTAAATATCACAACTGTATGTATGACAGTTTGACTGGCTAATATTTACTATAAATACTCAATGGCACAGATTGTAGGTGATTGTGTACTAAAATTTTCAGGCAGATAAACATGTAAAAGTTGTAATATACACGTACATTACATTTTTATTCAGAAACCCAGCCATTTAATAGCTAATGCACTTTTAAACCACATCAGCCTTGATCTTGATGTGATCGAGATGCAACTAGTGTACTTTTCACAGTAGCATAATAAGTTATTGTAGGAAATGTACACACATCTTTTTTAAATTTAATACATGCATCTATAAATTTATCTCATTTTTACAGTCATGCACAGTTGGCCATGATACTGAGGAATTGCTATTATTACTGTGAATAATAGTAATTCCTTTAAAAATCATAAATAGTATATAATATTACAGACAATACATACATGCGTAAAATAGAAACAGTTTTTAAGATGATCAAACTCACTGTGATGGTGTAGACGGATCAAAGAGTTGTAAGCTAGAACCATATGTAAATAAAACTACTAGATCAGTGAATACCAGTACTATATCCCCACAAAATTTCCAGGTATGTGAATGTGTATGACTTTAGCCTGCTCTTGTTACAAATCTAGTAATAGCTTGCAATATATACAATCTGAAATCTGGGATATTTTATGGACTGATGTGTACCTTTTTTACTGGTTAGAAATCATCTTATTTTCAAATAAAATTGAATACTGTACAGTATTAAGGGCCGCCACATTTAGAATGAAGAAAGGGATGGGTGGAGAAAGCAAGGAAGAGGGAGAAGTGAGAGAAAGCGAGAAACAACTGATTCCCAGTGCATATAAATATTTTAAATTAAATTCTGCAATATCTATAGTACAGTTATACATACGGGTACGTGCAGATACACAAACCCTCCAGAGTTAAGGAAGATTGAAATGGCAGTGAATCTATGATCTTACTGAACTGTATACAGGGTAATTGTACAGGAAATATATACATGACCAAACAATGCATTGTAATATTCTAATAAACATCTTTACAAACAATGCACGAATAAGAGGCGAAGTGCAGGGGCAACAGACGCAAATTTTATACAGCAGTGTTTATAATAAACAAATGTATAAATATACATATAGTAAATGAATATAATGGTGCAGAACATTATTTACAAAACCTCACAACAATCAAACTTCTTTCCGATCTTTGTATATAAACGTGTGTTGCACAATTATTTGCTTAACAGTACACATTAAAAATTCAATAATGCTTCCTGGAAATAACTGCAATAAACTGTTGAATGTCGCAAATCAACACTCGTTTCCCAGCATTGATACGTAATTTTGATTTGCAGCTACAGGTGTATTATCAAAGTACATTTTTGATCATAACTAAGAAATCCCGTGCTCTGAGAAATAAGCATGCATTTTCTAAAACAAAACTAATTGCCTTCATGCTAGTACTTCCTGGTATATATACTAAATAATTACCTCACATGGTGAAAACTAAGTGCACATGCTCTATGCAAGTTTACTCACAGAAAGTAAATAACTCTGAGAAAAGGCAACAATTCTGAGCGAAATACACGTTGGAAAGTTTGAGCGAAATTCACGTTAAAAACTTTGAGCGGACACCAATACACACACGATCAAAATGACATGCGTCACTATTTCCCTCCACTCCACACAGCTGCACATGCTTGATACAGTCCTGAACATGAGCCCTTAACAAGGCAATGGTCTACTACATGAACGAAATCTATGTACATGTATCGCAAGATGAAATCATTAATTAGTTGTTTTCATTATTAGCACTCGTTACATTAGATGACGTCCCAGAAGAAAGTTGACCTCAGCAATTGGCCACAACCACGAGTTTCGTTCGCCCACACTACTGGAAGTCAACATTATTTATAAACGGCCCATGGCCATGGTCTACTCATTAGAAACGATACCGTCCACTGAAGAGAAAATAGGCCGTATCATTAGTGCTGTAGTGCGAAGAAATTATGTAAGGAAAATAGTAAATAAGTAGGTATGTAGAAATTTAATCCCACACAAAAAGGTCTTGAAAGGGCTATTGTTTTGGTAGGCAGTCCTCTTCATAGCTAACATATGCGGAATACTATTTGCGATTTGATCAAGCGCATCATTGATCCCTGGGCAAGGATGTGCAATAAATAAGTTTCACCCACCGCGGCTTACATTTACAGTCAATAATGGGTGAGCGAGTTACATATAATGATGCATCAGTTGTATCGGAAACTTACTTTTCCGATACCTACAACATTTTGAGACTCCCATTCACGCTCTATCTTAGCAGCGCAATACCCGGCATACGCAAGTCTGCAGCTTGGCGCGCGTTTCTGCACGGCAACACGCCCCAGACAGCGCTAACAGGAGCTGCTACGGAACGCGGCGTTGTCCGCGGACACGTGGTGCATGCCGGGAGACAGCGGCGGCGGCGGCGGCGCCAGGTTCTCGGAGTTGTGGTAGCGATCCTTGAGCTGCGTGAGCGCGGCCAGCAGGCGGTTGTTTGCGCTGTCGAGCGACTGTATGCGCCGCTCCTGCGCGTCGATGATCTTCTGCTTCACGACGACGACGTTCTGCATCTCCTGCTGCTCCTTGCGTAGTTCCTCCTCGACACCGATCAACCTGCGATCACAAGGAGAGCCGCGTTCGTTATCGAAGTGTCACGACTGCCTCTGTAGCTATCATCGAGCCCACGTTACATGTGTGCATGCTTGCAGCCGTTTTAATAAATATAAATAATAAGCATATATATATATATATAAACATTATCAGGGGTTAATAATGACAAATTTGTCATTATTAACCCCTGACATTATATATTATATATAAACATTATCAATACCACTTATAAGTTTAAAAACTAAACGGCTATGCCCAAAATAGATGACAAATTGCTCAGTAGTCTGATGAAATTCTGAATCACTATATCATAAAAAAGTTATGAAAATAACGTGCACATGGTAACATCTCTATTATACCTACTTGGTAAATTTTACACTTAAATAATGCCAAACAATGTAACAGTTGAGTTTACGCCACTGGTACTGACGAATACATATGATAAATTACATTAACTAAATTTTTTTGATGACAACTTAACATGACAGTCATTTGCGAAGAGACAAAAGCTGCACAAAAGCAAATAACACGTGTACAGAAGCTGACGGACGGAACATGCTTGTAATGTAAATCGTGAATTTATAGACCCTTTCACTTAGATGCAGTCATTTTATGAAACACTAGGTGTTTCACACACCAGGTAAGCCCAGGATAAACGCAAGACTGCGAACTAATAATATTTTGGTAGCGACACTTTGACAACAACCGTTATGTTCGGCAAAGTTTGGTGTGAAAAGGTCTATTACATGGAGTACATTGTAACATGTAAATTCTCAAAACACATAATAATAAATACATAATATACATAATAATAATCATGTAAATGTTAAAACACGCAACATGTATTTCCCCGTTAAATGTTTACCTTGACACTGGTTCACACTGTGTGCATGTGATACAAAGAAAATTACTTCATTTTTTACACCACTTTAATACTGACACTATTAATTTGCCACGTTGTAAAAAGCGTTTTTTAAATTACGACTTCAACATCTTATTTGTACATAAATACATACATACACATAAATAGACATCTGTGTTCAACACGTTCAACGTGTAAGGAAAAGGACAACATTGCAGCGGCAATCGCACCAGCTCTATCAAACCATCCCTGTGAGCTACGAGGGTTTCTGTGTGCTATGGGAGAATATAGACACGAGATGAAAGACCACAAGATGGTGGGTGATATTACAAATCCACTGAAAGCGATAAGACAGAGCACAAGCATCTACTCCCCAGTGCGATATACAAGCATCCTGATGATCGTATGCCATGTGTCTACTGTACGCACGGGACAGCAACTCTCTATAGGTACCTAAAACTGTTGCAGTACACCTGCACCATTCCATCTGTGTCTAAAGCATCCTGCAGCAGAGCGATCACTGCTGCATTTCTATCGACCGTTTCCTGGAAAACAGTTTAATATAAAACCCCTTTATCCTCATGTCTGCATTTTGAAATTGTGATACTATATAGGATAGCACCAGTTGTAAACGGCCCTTCATAACCCTTTAACCAGTGCATTCAGTCACTTTTGCCTAACACCCTGTATGACAGGCAAAGTTGCCCAATTTTAAAGACCGTTACACTGTTTACACCAGGTTGCACAATTTCGCTTTGACCTTAAGACCCAATCAGACATTGGCATGTGCCTTTGTTCGGTGGATTGGCCACTCAGAAATCACTCGGAAAGAAACCGTGACTGTTCGGGTTGAAGATCGGAGTGAAAAGGGCTACAGTTGGACCTCTGTCGAGTAACAACGGTACGCCCACGCACGCACACGCACACTGTTGAACACGGCTGCCAAGAGGGAACACGGGGAGAAGTGTCAATCGGTAGCTGGAACCACGGCAGCCGTCACTGCAGCCGGCGACTCTCTCTCTCCTGCAAGGCAAAAAACGTCGCAGCAACTCGCGCGGGCGCCCTGCGGCTCACCTCGCGATGATGTTCTTCATCTGCTGATCCTTCTCCTCCTGCTGCTCACTGAGCAGCATCTCGCCCTCCTCGTAGCGGCTCTTCCACTCGTGCACCTCCTCCTGCGCCTGCTTGTTCTGCTCGGACAGCCGCTGCTCAGCCTCGCCCAGTTGTAGCTGCATCTGCTGGAGCTGCTCCTGCAGCAGCGACACCTGCTCAATCAACTGCTGCAAGAGGCAAGCGATGCATGACATTACACATGCGGAAGGCAACGTATTAGCCAGCGAGCCGTGCAACCGTGATTTGCACGTTCAGTTTTGAAACTGCACGGCCAAAAATGTGTAGCACGGCCTAAAATATTGATCTAAAGCCGTGTACATTGTAAAAATTGCACTCTCAAACATTTTTTCTGCACTCCCACAATACTCATTCCTGGCTAATACCCTGACGGAAGGCACGAGGGCTTCGTGTTGCTATTGTTAATATGCACGCTGGGGTACATACACTCAAAACACGATTTGACGCACGTACAAGATCACTTGTCACAGGCGACTAAGTACAATCCGGTACAACGCAAGTACCAGCTGGCGAGAAATTAGTGACTTAGAAGCTATTACTTACTAGAAATTGCTTAATTTTCAGAATATTTCATATGCTTAGATATCTGTAAGATATTACTTGATAAAGCCATCTTACTACATGTTTACATGAGCGAGTGCACCTTGTGAGAATTTAGTAAGTACAAGTACTTAAGAACCTAGTGCTTGCAAGTACTCGCTTAAGAACCAAGCGGAGTTTCCATATAACTGTGTCATTAAAGTAAGTCGGCATGTATGGAATAGGGACCTAGACTGGTTCTATAGGGTGCATGTCAACTACCCAACTCTTAGATGCCATGAAGCTATAAGACACAGAATGAACATATATGAATGACATAAATATTTGTGCAAACCTTTTCCCAAATTTTTGCACAAACAGGCTTGTCAAATTCGTAACCCGTGTCTGCCACACCAGGGTTTCTTATACATAGGAGGCACAGTGGCGCACCGCCGTTGTCAAATTTAACATCGCCGTTGTGAAAATGTCCGTGTATTGACTGATAAGTATATCCTGTTACGTATCTATATACCTATAAGTATATCAATACATCCTGTATTTGAATCCATCATGCGCATTTTTTTTCCAAACTGGCCATTACTTCCTTTGTCTAATTTCCCATCAGAAGAAACCCTGCACATCCCCTGCCTACCTTTTTCTCTGTGTGTTCGGTCGGCTCAGGTTCCTGCGAGGCACTCTTCCTCGGCTTCGGCCGCGGCCGATTCGCGTGCACCGACTCTAACGTCCAGTACGCGCGATTTTCGACAAGCAGCGAGGAGTCCGACCCGCCTCCAAGCTGCGGGCTCGCCGCCGCCCACGTGTGCGGCGACCGCGCATTGTCGCAGGCGTCCGAGAGCGAGCGAGCGGCCGCTCCCGCAGGCAGCGTGTTCGCGTGCGTCGCGTCGCGCCGCCGCGTTGCCACGGGCAGAGCCACGGACGCGCTCTCGTCCGAGCACGACTCCTCGCGTGAGAGTTTACGCAGCGGGTGCGCGTGCAGCACCGTGCCATCGTCAGCGTCGTCGTCGTCATCGTCGTCGTCGCTGACGTTAGCGCTCACAGAGCTGCAGCTGGAGGAGCGCGACGTGCGGCGGTCGTTGCCGCCGGCAACGAGGCTGAGCCGCTTCACGGGGCTGATCGGGCAGTGGTAGAGCGGGTTGGCGAACGAGAGCGGCGCGGGTCGCGCTGCCGGCGGCGAGCTCGCGACCGACTCGCGCGCCGCCGCATCAGTCGGCGAGCTTGACTGGCTGAGCGCGAACGACTGGTAACCGGACGACGTCACGTTCGACAGCTGGCTGATGCTCATCTGACTGCCCTGCATGTTGTTACTGCCGCCGCCGCTGCCGCCGCAGCGGGTGCTCTGGCCCGCGTCCATCTCGCCCGATGTGTTGTGCTCGTCCTGCATCTCGTCCATGATGCTGATGATGTCCATGTAGTCGCCGTTGCCGACGCCGTTGAGCAGGCGCTTGCGCAGCTGCTCGGTGCGATCGCGATTGCTCTCCAGCGTGCTGTACTCGTCGCTGCTCGAGCTCAGATCAAAGTTGGCGCGCCTCGCGCTGCGCAACTTGGGTTTCGTCGTCGCCCCGCGGCCGAGAGTCGACGTCTTGCACGGCGCGGACACCATCGTTAGGTCACTGGTGCTCGACAGACTCGCGTCCGTGTACTTCTTGTTAGGGGCCGCGCGCTGCCTGCTGCCGCTGCCCGTCGGGTTTTTTTGGTCCTCGGAGATGTTGAGTAGAATCTCGTGCAGCTTCACGAGCTGTGTGGGACAGGGCCCCTGAGAAAGGAAGGCGAATATTAGCCACGATATCAGCAACGCGGCCGCCTGTGTCTTACTCAAATGCAGCTGTTCAAAAACAACCTTAGATCTAGTTGCCCCCCCCCCGGGGTATTTCCGAGTTTTGCAAGCACGGAAACATTTGGAGAAACTAGATTGAAAGTTTAATAGAATTCTTGCTTGGACCTATTTGAAATATCTGCAAAAAACTAGAACAAGTTTATTCCATAGCCTACAGGCATTTTAGAATTAGTTTAAAAATGCCAAAATATTTATACATATATATATATATATAGAGAGAGAGAGAGACAGGGAGATGGGAGGGGCTAGGGAAAGAGATGAGGGTGCTAGGGAGGAAGGCAAGAGGAAGGGAAAGAGAGAGTGAGATGGAGAGAGATTCGTACCTTATTCACTTTGCGTAGGCTTTCACTGAGGACAGTGTGCAGTATGGAGAGTTCTTTCCCAAGGTCAATGTAGCCATCATACTCCAGATAATTGCTATCGTCTTTGGATGTGGTCTGCAAAGAAAGTTTTAGAATTTCACATCACCATACTTCTGTTGATAGAACATTGATTGCTCTTTACAAATTTAGTTCAGATCTGAAAGTAAAAACACTATAGTGTAAAACCAGCAATATATGGTTACTGCAAGCAAAAAGGCCTTGAGGGGTGTATCACGGTAGGCGTATCTAATGACTTACTGATATTTGTCGCAGGAAGCTTTTCATGTTGCCCCATTGATGCTCCACAAAATCGTTCATGAATTTCATGAACTCCTCCTTACTTCCAAACCTGAAAACGCAATGCGAAACGGATTAGCAATGTAATTCATATAAGATACTACATGCAAACCCAAACTATCATTATTCAATATATTTGATACCGATACAACAATGATTTGCATAAATCATCAAGGATGCACACAGATGCATGTAGTAATATTTAACAACACTCACAGCAATGCAACTGCATAAGCTACACAGACAAGGATTGCATCGCAGAATGCATACAGTACCTGTTAAAATTTGCCAAATTTTGGATAGTTTTGGCAGTCATCGTGAGATTCCGTGCCGCCCGGTCCTGTGGGAACTCTTGCGTCAAGCCAAATAGGCTAGGGGCGAGGATCGCTGGACACAGGAACCTGTACATAGAGCAATTTTTATGAATAACTGCACGCGAATAGGCTAGCTTTACACGATGGCCAAAATATGCATACCCCATTCGTTTGATTGCGCACGCCTGCTATTATATGTGAGTTTTATTGCAGGTAGTCACTTGGTGCGTGTCAACAGGTGGCGTGCCAATGAATTTATGTACCCAAATCATCTGGGATGCAATATAATCTTTTATGCATTAATCAGATTTGCATTATATATCGCACGTAGCGGAAGCATCCTATAGTACGATTGTCGGGGTGGCTCGTAACCGATTTTAATTTTACACCCCAAACCTTCGAGACAAAGGCGTCAACAGCGCCAACACTCTTTGACGTGCGCTACTTGTTATTTCGTGAGCGTGCGCGCGTCCATCACGGCGCGTCAATCACACGCGGGCGTTTTACGAGGCGCCGTAAAGCTCACCGCAGGAAGATGCAGCTGGAGATAAGGTTGTCGGCGATGTCTTCTTGCTCGCGCGCCACGAGCTTCTCGCGAATCATGCCGAACACGGCTTTCAGTTCACTGCGAACGCAAATAAAACATGATTGCAGGGAAAAAAAATAAAAAATAATAAATAAAAAATAAGAAGGAATAAAACAAACTGCACAAACGATTTCTAGGCGAGTTACTGTCCTTCGGGAAGGCTGGCTTGCCTTTAGAAGCACGAGTGGAAGTGAGCAACATTATGATGATGAGTGATCATTGTTATTTGACAGTTACATGATTCGAACTCGAAACGGCCATTATAGATGTTGAGAATTAAATCTGATGCTTTGGGGCCGGTTGTTGCCCTACATAAAGGATTTTGCATACAGACAGTACAAACATAAGTCGCGCAGCCGTGTTAATCTGAGAGAATAGGATGTCGACGCAATAGAGGATCACATGCTAGCGCTATTAATGTCAGTCAGTCAGTTGTTCTATGTGAAATTGGGTCAGCCACAATAAAAACAATCATATCTAATACGAAAACGAGCTACAGGCCAGTGGAGATTACCTGGGAAAATAACAGCCTGAGTTGATGATCTTACACCACACCATCTCACAATACATTGTCAAGCTGGCTTGATGCTTTGCCAAACTGCTATTGTTGGCCACCTTCGTGGGGTCGACCTACACACCACGGAAAAAGCAAAACTGGTGACGCTGACATTATACACGAGCATAAAAACAACTTACAAGTGAAACAATTAAGCTAAAACCCACAATCTCCAGTACAGAGAAGGTAGGTACCATATAGGGACCTTGCACATCGACCGACTTCAACTACTTGTTTCGCAGCTGCGATTCCTACCTCGCAGTCATCCTGCGCATCCAGCACCGTCTTGATGAACTCAGACAGTGTGTCTTGCAGGTACTTCTCACCGACTAGCTTCATGTACGCCTCCATCGCTTTGGTTGCTATCGAGTTGCCCCGGAACGTCAAGTTCTCGTGCTCTGAAAACGGCGCGAAAATTGAGCGTTTTCATAGCCGGCCGCGCCAAGATAATCCTGGTCTCATCTTGCCACTGTGTTCCCGTGCTGTATTCATAGTAACCATTGAGCTGACACCCGCGTGAATGCGAGGAAAACGTGCGCTGTTGACTTAACACATTCGCGAATTATTTTTCTTGTTGCAGACTGTGGGGCATAAACGGCGGTGGTGTTGACAAAGCTGTTGCCGTGTGAACAATGATCGCTGTGTTATTCGGTAAGTTAAAATTCAAACACTTCGTCGCTTACAGAACGTCTGTCCCTATGCTGATGGATATATGGCCATGCAGATAAAGGGAGTTAGCAAAGCAGATGCACAGTAAGCAGATTTGCGAGCAAAATGCAGCTGCGACAGATCTGTTAATGCAGCAGCCTCTCGCCCACGTATTCTGTTTACATATCAGTCGTATCACCCCAGTTACACACAGCATGGTGCTGAATTAATATTTGTACAGGCATCCGAAAGTGTTTCACTCACTGAGGGTTTTTATGGATGATTACCATTATACTTATTCTACATGTGCTCTTCACGTTCCAGTATTGTGAAATGTAGGGAGGACATATAGGGTGAAAGCATAACAAATCAAGAGCTTCACATTCCAACCATCCAGTATGAATACCATAGTTTGTGAAACTTGTGTTAATAGGTACAACTGTAATCGGTCCTTAATCCTGTAATCGCTCTACCTAATACTAAATGTCAGATTAAAGGACAAATATTTTAAATAAATCCTTCATAATTTGTTATAAATAATTGCGAAAACAAATCAAACTACTGATTACTTAGCAGCCAGGACCACCACTATACTTGTCACATTCAGGGTTGAAGGACTGATAGGTATGACACAGTGAAGGACTGATAAGTAAAACAATAAATTTCTTGTAGCACTACAAACAACTATGGGAATTTTTTCCCCACGCAGGAACAATTTAAATGCACGGGTGTCCAAAATGGTTAATTTGTGCTTGTGGGGGTTGAGAATCTATGATTAATTTATACGTAACGCAATTCAACACGAAACTTCATCGTAGGAATCACACAGCATCATAGGAATACTGTCTCTTACCTAACCGGTCAACATCAGCCATAACAATATCACAGAGAAACTCCTTCGCCTTGCCGCGCTTCTGCATTATATGAACCATCTTGGTAGCTAGGTCTTCCTTGGCCTTCACACTTATCACTGGCTCCAGCATCTCACACAAGTGCTTGTACTCTGCTGATATGTACTGCAGTAGAGAGCGTAAAATACAGAGTCAGTGCTGACGGCAAGCCAATATAAATTAGGCAAAAACCTGGAGCAAACACTTACTTTTTCTTTAACCAGCTTCTAAAAGAACCTGATTATATATATATGTTAATAGGACGACAGAACAATGACTTACAATTTTAAGCAACAACACTCCCACTGCGGGTATTATTGAGTTAGCCTATATTTGTTGATTAATTTTGACTATATTATAATAACTATAAGACTATACACTATATAAACACCATAATATGATATAATCATTCAACAATTATCGGGATGTCACCTCTATGTAGGACGCCTATATGTAATATTTAGTAAACTAGCAACCTTTAGATCACAGAACGAATGACAGCATTCTGATTATTATCATTAATATCAACCCATGGATGTAATTGTAAAGTCAATGTATCTCAGCAGGGTGTGATTTCAGCATTAAACTAACAGTACACTACTAATAGTAATTTACATATAAGTAGGCAGGTGGACTACTGATCAAAAAGCTGATCATAACTGGGTTTAATAAACACAGATTTGAATTATTTCCCTTTAGTGCCGAGTTTAGTACAACCTTGCTCAAAATAAACTCATAAAAAGCCCAACTGCAGGCATAAACATGCTAAAAACAGCGAATAAAACAACAGAAACGTCGGCAAAAACATCCAAACTACCAGAATAAACGTTTACGAAATTTAATAGACCATATGCCGACGACCGAATGCTTACTTTCGCACCCAGCTATGCCATTACAGATTGCTTATCGACGAGCGAGGGCTCTAGCAATTCCTAAAAGTAGCCCTGTGAATTTTGCGACGTAAATTCCCCGGCGTCCGACCGTGGTACTCACCGTAATGAGATCCTGGTAATATTCTAGAGGCAGAATGTTGACTGACTGGTAGCGAAGCTTGAGGCGTATCCCGACCGTCTCCGACTTTCCCGGCTTCACCATCCCCAAGCACGTCACAGGATACCTGGAAAGTAATTAGGTTCGTAGTGAGTGAAGCGGATACTTGATACGTTAATGTTGAACGCTGTCAAGGATGGCTGATCATCGTGGAAATTGCGCTGTGGCATGTAAACAGTGCACAATCAATGGTGACTATATGATTGCATGATGATGATGAGTCTTGCATTGACAGTGAGCCTTGGGCAACCAGATCCGAACACACTTTTGATCATCTTTCAGTTCGTTCCTCGCATACGCACACGCACGCGCGTACAGCATGCAACCACATATATAACAACCACACGCCATGCACGTACTGTTCACACACTACGCAAACGTGCCGTGCTAATACGCAACGCTCGCATACAATTGAGGAATGTACCCACGCCTGACCAATCCATCACTCATTTTTGCAACGAGCAAAACGTGACTGACGTGTTGCAAATTGCACAGCAGCAATGCTAGACACTCCGCCAACATCCCTCGATCCCCGACCTCCAACCGGCTGCGTACCAAGATTTTGTCTTGGTATACTTTAGTATATTTATTATTAAATTTTCATTACGTGTGTGTGTGTAAAAGTGATGTATAATGTATGATAACAGGGCCTACATGGAAACCAGCTCTGTTGTTGTTTTGTAGCTACCCTGTTTTGATAAATAAAATATACTACTACTACTACCATTTCTCTGTAAACGTGCGACTGTTGATCGTGTCCACGGGTATGCTGACCACACCGATAAGAGAATTCTTCTCCTTCTTCTTCTTCTTGTCTGCCTCTCTGTACAGATTGATGTTCACCGTGCTCATACCAGGAAGATTGCTGCGGAAGACGGCGACAGACATTTATTACCATTATCAGCAAAACTATACACGCGCACACCAATCTATGCTAACACTGCGACCAAATTTGTCTCAATTCGCGAAAACGAGGGTCCAATGTAAACGGATCGCCGGCTGGCTGGAACCAAAAATAATTTCAGGATATTGATGCGCGTCTAGTAACAGTGGGCTAGCAAACAACATTCTCCAGACATTGTGCATCATAAATCTGTATGTAATGGAAGTAATGGATACTCTCGTGTGCTAGAATGGGAATCGATAATGGAAATGGCAGACTAAAAATAATAGGCAGTGTGACTCATCATAAACATAGGCTGGCTGCACGACTTTCCCCCTCCCGTACTGCTGTGATTTCCATTAGGTAAATGTGCTATGTATACAGTATATATATATATATATATATATATATATATATATATATTATATATATATATATATATATAATATATATATATATATATATATATATATATAATATTTATTTATTTATTGATTCATTGATTTATTTATTTATTTATGCATACAAACCTGAATTCAAAGTTTTCTCCCCAGAAACACATGTCGACTTTCTGCTTTGAAGACGTTCTTGCATAAAGGGTTTTATCGAGGCAAAGCTCACAAAAATACCTGCAACAAAACAAACAATTCTTCATTATTTGCTAAAATGATCACGTTCAAGAAAATATATGATAAATCAAATCATTCATGTATCCTAATACAAACGCAGCATACGGCAGACAGTATTTACAAACACTAAATGTTTGAAATCTACTAGCTATTCTGACTGTGGCCGTATAATGTGATATTCTGCAACATTACACTCAGTCATTGAGAGATTATTAATAGTATTCTGTCTGAATTCGATCAAAAATCACAAATTCAAACACAAAAATTCGGGTCGACTACGAATTTAGATGACAAAGGCGAAGATAGATGAAGAGTTACACACTTAACCATGTACCACACACAACTCACCTTTTCTTGACCTGAACTCCTTTCGTTTCTAATATCCATATTTGTAAGGAATTGTCAGTTCGCTTGCTTCGATCTTGGCTCGGATTAGCTGCCTTCGCAAACTGCAAGTCGAAGTCATTCTGAGGGGACGCAGATTTGGTCACATCTGACGGCACAACACATTGCCAACAGGGAGAAGTGCTCAGTAGAGTAGCACCTCTTTATCGAACAACTGAACTGTGTCCGTCAGTATCGTCAGCTTCGATTGCGTTAACAACGAGAGCAAGGACATTGGCAAATATTTGGATACAAGTGACACGATAAAAACACAACACGACCTAGCGCGCTTGTTTCTCCTTCTCCCCTTCAACTTTAAGCTACTTCCTCATTCCTTCCTCCATTCCCTTTTCTTTCTCCCTCCTCTCTCTCTCTCTCTCTCTCTCTCTCGCTCCACTCTCTTTCTCTCTCTCTCTCTCTCACACTCTCTTTGTATCTCGTTCTTCGTCTCTCCCTCCCGCCATCCCCCTTCTTGCTCTTTCACTTGCACACATGTATCACATTTTTATCAAAAGTCTTGGTGTCTGTGATAACACCAAACGCGTGTAGATATTAAAAAAATTTTAATTAAAAACAAAATATGAATATAGAATAAATTTATAGCGTAGGCTACCTCTGTATCCACTTCTCGCGCTCCTCGGCTGACTTGCAGCTGTAGTACTTGCTTCCACTGCTCGAAGACACCTGGAAGCAGTGGTCCTGACCCAGAATGCTGCTGTGCAGCCGCTTGATCTGAATGTCGTCTGCCATCAGGTCATGTGACAACAGTATGCTAGATGTGCTGAGCAGAGATTCATGTGACCGAGATGTTCTCATCTTTGGTTGAACCCTGTGTGCGTGTAAATTTTACTTAGATTAGCTATGTGCTATGTACTAGGAATTTAGATTAACCTGAGTCTGGAGTCAAACACTAGCCATTTAATGATCGGACTCGGATTTGAACGGGAGTATGCATGCGTGACTTCCTGAAAATTCCCCTAACATAATTCCCTTACTATATGGACGTTTATTTACATTATCAGAATATTCATTATCGCTATCTGTTAGAATGAGTCAGTTAAAGTGTTTCACATTTATTGGATTTCATTAAAATTCTGAATGCTTATGCAACAAATGCATCCCAAAACGAATATTAACCTGCTCTTTTTGTACATTAGGAACATTGACAAAATCGTGTTTAGAATATTCAACCCCTGGTATGTGTATATACATTATTAACATTCTCTTACAGCATTTACAATTGCCTATCTCTCGCTACATCTAAGTACTTGTACGCTCTTGAATGCTCTTGAAGACGGTTATTGGCTGCCAGCCAGCATACAATGATAACTGGTTCTGCGACCAGCGTGCACACGTAAACGCTCACATAAATTCCCAGGCATAATAAAAGACTGTCGCAGATCAGTGGCTTGACAACCAGGGTAGTAGCCCCCCTCCCCCTACACACACAGGCACTGCGATCCGCATTTTATTCATTTACAATGCATCGAAAAAATCACGGGAAAGGAGTAATAACGGATAAGAGGGTCATACAGGAGGAGCGCCTTTGTCGCAGTCACGCATGGCTCATGGCCATCTTTCACTTGCTGGCGGGCGATCCTATCGCGTTAATCGCGACTAGGGCGACATTGCTGCGCGACGACTCACCCGTCCGATTCCGAGCAGCTTCTCTTGCGCTGGTCGAGTTTCGTCACACTCTTTGTTCGCTTCAAGTTGCTCTTGAAAGACTTCCGAGAAAAGATCCCTTGAAAATAATCCTGTGGCGGCAGGGAGAAAAAAACAAGCGAGGCGGACGTTAGGGGAAATGCTCAAACGTACAATTATCCCGAGCAAATGAGTTATAGATCTCCCTCATCGGAGGAAGTAACGCCGTTCGCAGTGGCAGTGTTAGATTACGTGGATACACCCACCGGACACGCGATTATAGCCTTGCAGAAGGACACAGGGACGGAATATCGCCGAGAATGCGTGTTTCAATGGCCATAATGAGCCAACCTCCGCCACCTCCATTCGGAGCCGATCCCAAAGTGGAATAATTCACTTTTCCTTGCCACTGCAAAATACCAGCTAGCGCCTGTCAAGGAACAGCGGCGCGATCCTATCTCATACACGCCAGAAACAAGTTATTCTTCGTGAATGGCCCGCCAGGCTCGACGAATAATCACAGTTATTCAGAAAAGAGACAGGGACTTCCACAATGGCAAATTATTGATTATTCAAAAGTGGTTTACACTAGCTGAGCCGCTCAGTCCACTTTCGGCTCCATTCTGCGAAGCAGAATTAAACGCTGTCTCTGAAACGCACGCGATGAATCGAAGTTGAATATTGTGTGAGTACTCTATTCACAATATAGGTTTAAAATATCCCAAGCATTGATAATCAAACACATTGTGCCAACCGGCGCTATCCGAATGCAACCATACACTCGGAAGCCTTCACACTTGAATGATACCCGATAATGAAATATTTCTTGCGATCACTTTGCAATTCGAGTTGATCTTGTATATAGAACTATATGAAACCTAATCCGGTCTATGTTCACCCACCTTACTTACACAACCCACACACACTTTAACACGCACGCATGCAGGTAATCTCACACATAGCTGCCATCCCACAAACCTCTAGTTTCAGTCCTCTGATTTATAGCAGTTTCAGACTAACCTGGCATGGCCCACAGCGAGTGGAGTGAATCTAGCAAATTCTCAGGATGTAAATGAATGTGACTGATTGCGTAGCAAAACCTGTATCCTGTCGCCGCGTGCTATACCGATATATTTCTCTACGCGACCATTATTTACTGAACGTACGTACGCACATATCTGTTGCTAGCTACGGAATAAAACTTCTCACGCACAGTGTAAAGTATCCACTAACAGAACTTGTCGATGTGTTGACATCCGCAGCACACATCCTGCACGTGGTACGTGTCACATATATATAATATATATAGCACATGTATGATTACCAATACATGCATGACCCATCATACTGTCTGTATTCACTGAATCGTCTTGTATATATATGTGCGTGTGCATGTGCCGGTGACACATAGTAGCACATGCCGGATGACATTCACAGGACCTGATATGCACATAAATGAGATGGAGAGTGATTGATGGCGCCAATTGACGAGCACCGACTGATTCCCCGCAAGCCCGACGAGCAATAAATCAATTGATGCGCCCGCTCTGATGCCATTTATGGCTTCCGGATCACAGATTGTCATTCGATAAACATTTCGCCACGCGCGTAACTAATTAAACTAAAAAACATCACCACTCGCAATCAGGTCATCAGCATATGTGCCATCAGCATCCGCGGTGCGTTGTGTTTGCGCCCTGTCGTGCGATCGCGGGCTGATCGCATGCCCTGCCAACCCCGATGCTTTTGAAACCATCGTGTTTGCATACACTCGCGTGCGCACGCCGTTGTATATATATATATATATATATAAGTAGCATGTAGCTAAACACGGCCGCCCCATTTACATCAAATAAGATATATCCTGCTACGAGTGCTTTTCCAGTTGAGTACCATTTCGGTCAACAATAGAAGCATCAGTAATGACCAGGAGAGTTAAAACATTTGTGCTGGTACAATAGGGACACCCCCGCTGGTCGGGCACCGATCACTACAATACCGTGTCTAGCACCGCCAAATCTCCGCCGCCACGGCACAATGCATGCAAACGACTGTTTGCAAGCCGCTGCATTGTACAGGCGTGTCTGCGTGTGTGCAATATTGGTTTCATTTCGGCTTATTTTCCCTGCGCCTGATGCGCGCACCCGTCTCTATCTTTCTAGCACCAAGGACTCTCGTTGATAGCCATTCATCCACGATGGCAAAATAGAGGCAGGTACACACAGACACACTCACACAACAGCGCGCAAGCACACGCACGCACGCACGCATCGCTAGGCGTAAGTATCATTACTGTACCAGTCAGTGTATCATTGACCGGTACTCACCGTTGACCATGCGTGTGTGTGGGTGGGGGGCGTGTATATGTGTGTGTGGGTGTGGGGGCGTGTATAATATGTGTGTGGGTGGGGGGGGCGTGTATGCGTGTGTGTGTGTGTGGGGGGGGGGTGACTGTGTGTGCGTGCGTGCGTGCGTGAGGCTTAATACTTATTATAGCAATAAATACATTGTACTACGCTTTGTGTAACAAACCATCGATTACGCTGCTCAATGTCAAAAGTCCGCTAATTAAAATACAAATATAGGACTACCACACGGTAATATCACGCTGATAGGAACTACTGAAAACGAAACCTGTACCATAAGATTTCAAGTATCAATAAACCGTGCGGAAATATGCAGGTATCACTGCTGGATAGATACGTACGGTACATATTTACATACCGCCGCTCGCACCTGCGGCTCTCATACTTTAGTCTTTCTTACTAGTAGACTGCCTCTGGTAGTCGTTGTTGGCATCAAAGACATTTGTCGGTGCAGCCGTAGAGACGTTTGGAGCGCGTCTACTTCTTAATGACGAATTAACGAGAGTCTATAAAGCCCGGCGCACACGTGAGTAATTTTACTCAAGTAAAATGACGCATGAGTCATTTTACTCACGTATGCAGCAGATTTTCGTTGAGTAATTTGACGCATGCGTTATTTTACTCAATATCAAACGTGTTGATGCTACGTCAGATTCATGATGCTACCAGGAGTCTATCAATAGATATCAAAATATATTGATAGACTCATGATGATACTCACTGTGAGCTTAGATGGCACTCTCGCGTCCATGCTATAGACATCTATAGTGGTCGCGAACGGGGCGCTCCCGCGCCGCTTGCTGTACGCAGGCCGCTCATGCGCCGACGAATCTACAACGAAACAGAACACATTACAAACCATTCGTTGCGACGATGAAACCCTCACGTTAACCAGAAAGTTTGCCCGATTTAGAATGCACTGACCAGGCTTCACAACGGACACACCACATATACCACAACAGATACGCGACAGATACCACAACAGACACTCTACAGACGCCACAACAGACACCACGGAGCATTATTACACGATGCGGCGCAGCAAACAGTCAGACACTGCTGCTGTGTAGCATCCTCTGTCCACCCAGCATCATTGCACGCGGTAGCTACGTACACATGTGTGCGACACAAGCACTGACGATCACCAGCTGGGAAATGTTTAAAACACAACCCAATAAAAAAATCACATAAGTTGAAAATTGCCACACGTTCCCCCAACGCAACCTTTCGTCACTACAGTGCATTATCAGTGTCTTATACAAGCATATATATTATATATATATATAAAGCGTGCGCTATATGCCATCCCTGGGGAAGCAGCTGTAACCGCACATCATCCAGTCATAACACTTACTTACGAACACGTAGCCAGCACCGTACGGCCGTATCCGACTACAACAACACAGGCAGTCACACCAGGGGCACGCAGAGCCTCAGCGGCTGACCGCAAGCACACCCACACACGTACACACGCAACATGACACGACAGCGAAATGCGCAGCACGCTCGCCCGCCACAGAGCACGGCTTCTATTCTCTCCTCTGTTCTCGCCTCCTCCGCCCTCGCCTCCCCCGCCAACGTCAGCTAGGCCACGATGAGCGGATTTTACAACATATTCGAAGCGGTATTATCTGCGGCCACAATGCCGACCCCATTGTGACCGCCGCCAACAATGTATATCCTGGCAGCAAATCTAGCGATTGGAGTCTCTCAATGACCCGACGACTAATTTGCCTAATAATACATGATTGGTGCGCGGTAATGCGCAATATATAGGAAACTCGCTCCGACGAAAATAGGTCCCCGGGCTGCATGAGGCGCGATGGCTACGGTAGTACCGACCCAAGCCGCCGCGTGGACAAAATTGTGCGGAATTACACATGGCAATTTCGCTTTTCCTGTGTTCCGCCACGCACACTAGAAACACGTATTCTTGTTCACTGGCGTGTGCTATACTAGTTGTGTTCCGATCTGTCAGATGTCGTTTCGCCTGTGCATGGAGCCGAATGCCTCTTGTTTAACACTGCTGATTTATGAAATGTGAGTACACGTGTATATTTCCTCCCAATCAAGACTATACAGATTGCATCAGCGCGGCTACAATGATGATTGCAGGGCTGTATGTAAATTTCATGCGGCCGACGCTTTCTGAATTTCAGTCACGATCCTATCACCATAATATGCTATTCGTACGTATATAATTATTCTTTTATACGTCAACATTGTGAATTAACAAATCGCTCAAAACCGCGTCTAACCACGACACCAAACTGTCAGCTACTATATATGTGTATGTATATATTATATATGCTATACATGCTAATGTAAATATGTACATAATAAAAAACCTGCCCAATACACACATACACAAGTAACGCCAGCAAGGTTCCACTCATTGCATATGGATGGGATTACAAACTCTCCCTTTCCCCTGCCTTTCGGCTTTCGCTCTCGCTCTCTCTCTCTCTCTCTCTCTCTCTCTCTCTCTCTCTCTCTCTCTCTCTCTCCCTCCCTCTCCCTCCCTCTCTCCCCTTCTCACTCCCCCTCTCTCTCGAGCCCTCTCTCTCTCATCAAGCTTGCTCTCCTCACATCACCACCGTAACCGCAAGATGATCGTATAACGCAGCCGACCGCGTCGCTAAAACGCGACAGAGACGAACGCGTCGCGCGATCGAACCTTAGCAAGCATAGCGACGGTAAATTGTCCACTGTTTGCGGTTCACGAACGGACCCACGCACACACGCACACACACACGCACGCACGCACACACGCACGCACACACGCACGCACA
>NW_014577167.1:488852-491352 GCF_000485595.1 Priapulus caudatus
TCTCTCTCTCTCTCTCTCTCTTTCTTTCTCTCTCTCTCTCTCTCTCTCTTTCTCTCTCTCTCTCTCTCTCTCGCTCTTTCTTTCTTACTTTCTGTATCTCATTTTCTCTCTCATCCTCTCCCTCTCTTTTCTCCCAGCTCTCTGCATGATACTCACAAGGCCATGCATCTATGAAGAACATGGAAGAAGAAGGCGCTCGTCAAGACGTCAACTTTCTCTAAATCTCTGACATGTGTTGAACACAAATCACACGCGCACGTGTCGGCCAGACATATTGCATCTCAGTAAACACTGCCTATGGGATGTATTTAAATATATCCGCAGCGTGTCTGCAAAAATGATCTGAAGGCTGAATCAGTAACACTGCACATATACCAACACGTACATACGCACTATGTATAGATCCAAGCTTCTCCTACAGAGCACGATGCCAGTAGCGATGTGAAATCTCGAAAGGCGCGAGGACAAATGTGACAGTTTGCACTGGCCGAGAGGTGGGCGATATATTTCGTCTGCAGCCAACCTGCCGTGTAACCGCCCTACCCTGCTAAGCTCCCGTACTCGGAATCGCCCTACTGTTAGAAGGTAATAGGGTCACATAGCGGCAGGCCCTATCCGCGGTCACCCGCAGTCGCTAACTGCCGCTAATAAATTAATTACAGGTAGGCTGTCAAAGCTAGCACGCAACGCCGAGCTGTGCATGTGGTCCCCAACAGGATAAACCGAAAAACAATATCACCAGGAATGTCGGCAGGGGGCGAAACATACCCAGCATTCCAACCCCGCTGTTTGCTCGTTTTGCATATAGGTGTGAATACGTGTGTAATGACGTATTATTCTATCACGCTGAGCCGATGCTAGCAGCAGGTGTAAATACGCATGAATGAAATCGCGCGCGTGTGCAGGATTTAGCCTAATTGATGTAGCTGGTTTCTATGGTTACGACACCTAGTCTCGCCTACAATGTCGAAACAAGAAACCAACGTTGCCGGGCTCTTGTCAATAACTTACCGTCGTTATTCGCATGACGACAATCCTGATCATCATCATCATCATCATCGCCTGAACCATTCGCTAACGCTTCTAACTGCTCAGCGAGGGCATCCGACCAGCTAGGCAGCCGCGTCATACGATGGCGAGCACCGTTAAACTTGAGAACGTCGTAAACTATGGCTTCCACGGGACTCGGCTCTGCAGCAGGCCCGCCATACCAGCTGCCTCTGACGTTATAGGCGCCGCTTCTCGGCATCTTACAGCCACACATCGACCTGAGAGTGCTGCTGAGTCTAGCGGGACGCTCCCACGCTGCTGCTGGATCCTCTCTCGCCAGTTTCCACGAGCCGTACATAGCGATCTCAAGCATAGGAACGGGGGCATAGGAGAGAGCGACAGGCTCTCTAAACCTCACACCTTCTTTGTGATTATTGCTACGAGATGTTGTACCTTTACGAAAGTATGCCTGGCGCATCACACCACTTCCACGCGTGCACCGCACTTTATCCTAGTTCCAAAGATAAAGACGCACAGGCCGATCAGTTGTTTATGAGACTCAGGTTCGCACTGCGTTAACGCTCGTATGATTGCAGCAGAATCGAAACGAAGTCACTGTAGTTGTGTCGGTTGTTCACGTATCTGTAGCAACCTCTCTATACACGTGTATGTACACAAGAACAGAAGCTAAGAAGCAACGCGCAAAACAAATATAATAACACTCGCCAGCGCGGTGTCTGAGTATTGGTTCTAGACATCGGCTACAGTTTAAACAGCCATCACCACAGTTCCTGTTCCTGTTCGTAGCACACTAACGCGTAGGCGACCATGACGTCACCCCACTCTAAGAAGAGAAGTTCCACTCGCATTTAAATCGGCAGAACGTTCACGTTAGACTGCGCCCACTATTTGCGTTACACGCGCAGGTAGGCGAATGGAATGCGTCGCGGAGCCCGTCTACGGTGGCACACCTTCACGTGGCTCTTACTCATGTGATGAGCGTGCGTGAGACTGATGCTAACGTCGTTACAGCTGCGGGCTAGAACGCACGCTAACGTGCACTTGTGCTCGTACACGGCGCAAGGGGGTGGAGACGGCTCCCCGAACTAAACGTGTCACGGTTTGACATTTTTAAACGCGTTATCTCGTGTCTTCGTATTCATGACGCGTGCGCGTGCGTGTGCTTCCGTGGCTATCTCTTACTGCGTGCTGGCGTGCGTGCATGTATGTATTACTCTGGCTTAATATTTCGTTGTAAACGTTATTGTAACAAAGTGATGACGTAAGCAAGTTGCCATGGAGTAACTCCTTTTTCGGTAAAAAAAAACACATTGTACGTAGTTAGTCATAGCATACTGCGAATCACGGAGTACTATTCGTGAGCATTGTCCACGTCAGGGTATATAACCTTAAAACATGCGGCCGTGCTTATTGCAGTGTAATGCCATAAAAAACGCATGCATTTAAATCTACATTGTCTCCTATGTCTCCGGGCTAGTCTGTGTAATGG
>NW_014577167.1:496352-520256 GCF_000485595.1 Priapulus caudatus
ATCCTAAATGCATAACCACAAAGAGCCCGGAGGAAACATGCTCGACACAATACGAGCCTATTTCGTGCCACACAAAGCGAACCCTGGAACTCTCTATCTCTTCCCAGTGTTGACACACGCCGAGAAAACGCGTCGCCCGACGCAGGGACCCCTCAAAGAAAGCGGCATCGTGTCACGGCAGTTGCTCGGCTTCACCACATCAACACAATATCTCGCCCACGCTCCACATTTAAATTGAATAAAGCGAAAATAAAAGTGAGCCAAACTGAAAGCGCGACAGCCAGGGGAATTCCCGTTGCTACATACATACATACACATATATATCGATCGGAGACTGGTCATGCAGCGGTGATCCTCACGCTCGCGCGCCCGCCAACCCAAGGCTTGAAGGCAGACCCGAGAACACACCAGAACAGCAGATCGTTACGTCAGTCGACATCGTGACTGAAGCACAGGAGCCGCGTTTGCCTTCTGTCAGAGAGAGAGAGGGGGAGCAGGGAGAGAATGAGAGAGGGGGAGGGAGGCAGAGAATGAGAGAGGGTGAGGGAGGGAGAGAATGAGAGAGGGGAGGAGGGAGGCAGAGAATGAGAGAGGGGGAGCAGTGAGAGAATGAGAGAGGGGACGAGGGAGAGAATGAGAGAGAGGGAGGAGGGAGATAATGAGAGAGGGGACGAGGGAGAGAATGAGAGAGGGGGAGGAGGGAGAGAATGAGAGAGGGGCTAGAAGGGAGAGAATGAGAGAGGGGGAGGAGAGAGAGAATGAGAGAGGGGGGAGGAGGGAGAGAATGAGAGAGGGGGAGGAGGGAGAGAATAAGAGAGAGAGGGAGAGAATAAGAGGTGGAGGAGGGCGAGAATGAGAGAGGGGGAGGGGAAGAATGAGAGACTCAGAGGGAGAGGAGGGATGGAGAGACTGAGAGAAGGGGTGGAGGGAGAGAATGAGAGAGGGGGAGGAAGGACAGAATGAGAGAGGGGCGAAAGAGAGTCAGACAAAGAGAGAGAGAGAGAGAGAGAGAGAGAGAGAGAGAGAGAGAAAGAGAGAGCGAGACGGGGGGAGCGGGTGACACAGAAACTGACATCAATGTCCGCGTTCAGTGACAACACAGTGCACCGCAGTCCCTCGAGCTACGGGTGGGTGTTCAGGAAATGTCACCAGCACCATAATATCTGCACGTACATAGCCACACACACGCACGCACACACGCACGCACACACACACACACACGCACACGCACGCACGCGCGCAGACTTGAATTGGCGTGGCTACAGTGACATGCCTGTTTTTCTAGCGTGTGTCTATGTCGTCTGTACACCATCATAATCGCGCCCATCAACACAAGATCATCCTGCTATAATCCAATACGACGTCATTATAAGAGGGCACCCACCGCAGACGTACTATTAAGAATCGACGCTAAGATAACACGCTGTTGGGGAACTGACAACATGAAGAACGATAATTCCCTCGACCTTTATTTAAAAATGTATTTATTAGCTCTTGATATGATGGGATTATCGCTGCATGCTTCTCGGATGGACTCCGGAAAAGAACACATAAAAGCACGCAGATAGCATCGCACAGTTCGACTGTACAACTACTACTGACTGTATAGCGCGGCATTACGACCCAATCAAAGCCACGAAAGTACTCATTTAATGACCCCTCGCTACATATTGATTAGCAGCAGATAAATCATTGACACTGAAAGGCGAGGAATGCGCATACAATCGGGAGGCCACGTAAGAGCACGCGCCCCACGTACGCAGACATCGTAGTAACATGACGTAGCATCATCTCTCTGTACTGGGTTGGCGGAGGAGGGGGACCACCCGAACTCCGCAAGTACATCCATTTACATCGCCAGGCATGAGAAGAATGCGATACGCTCGCGAGATAGGGGAGGGATACTACAGCAAGAAGGATGGATGCTACTGCAGCAGGAAGGATGCGGCAGCAGGAGGTATAGATCTCACCACACTCGGGTGTCAATGCACGCAGCCATTGCAGCCGCTGGCCCTGCTGCTTTCGCCTGTCAGTAACCGCGTATCGTGCGTACAGGCGGCGATGCCTCGGCCACATGCAGCCATTTAGTACCTAACCACAACTACGAGCAATGATGATATATTATGCGCTGTCTACTCGCGCAGACAGCACAGAGGCATATCGCACACGGCCAGTCGAACGTCTTATACCGAAAACCTGCTACCATTACCACAGAGACGAGTCTACAGTTAGGTTCGCCGTAGCTCTAGAACTATAGCCTTTCGCTCCGCCACAGGTAGAGAGTCTGTCTCTGTCGCGGCGCGAAGGGCTACAGTTCTAGAGCTAGGTTCGTCTGTGAAGCCAACGGTGAACAGATCGGGCGGTCATGCACGCACTTACCACACGAGAACAGCGATGCGTAGTCTCTGCCTGCCATCGTCTGTTCGATCTACAGCCGAGTTTCGACCGCTACATACAGACGTACGCATCCGACACACAGACTCCCAGCAGACACACGCGGCCAATATGTCAGAAAACACACACACACATATTATAATCTGCCACTGGATTCATTCGACTGGGTTCATCTGACTCACAGACCCTCGCGCCTGCATTATTAATGAGCTGACACGTGACACGCAGCAGACTCTCTCTCTCTCTCGCTCGCTCTCGCTCTCTCTTTCTCTCTCCCTCGCGCTCTCTCTTTCTCGATCTCTCTCTCTCTCTCGCCCGCGCTCTCTCTTTCTCGCTCGCGTTCGCTCTCTCTCTCTTTCTCTCTCCCTCGCGCTCTCTCTTTCTCGATCTCTCTCTCTCTCTCTCGCCCGCGCTCGCTCTCGCTCGCGTTCTCTCTCGACCGCGCTCTCTCTCTTTCTCTCTCGCTGCTTCTATCTCCCTCGCGGGCTCTCTCTTTCTCTCAGTGAGCCGGCAGCTATATCGTCATCAATAATACAGACCGTACCACGCATGTCGCGCCGTCTATCGCAGACACGCGCGCGCCTTGCTCTGTCTGCATTATCCATGGTCAATGATCAATTTAACACTTTGCGCACCTCGTGCACCGCCACTTAGAACGGATGCAGGCAACAGCGCGCGCGCCAGCCGCATTCATGTCTTCACTTAATTAGCCGACGTGTATACGTGATGTTGCACTGACTGTGAGTGCATTCATTATCACATATCATGAATTTTATATCAACTTCGCTCTGCATGCACAGCCCTGCAAACCGAATGACGACATGGAAAAGGCTAGTATCAATTTAGCTCTAGTAGTAGTACTATAGCCCGCGTACATTGACTGCCGCTGGCCTATAGCTAGCTATAGTACCAGGAGCCTATATTATCTTACTCCTGATAGTACTAGAGCTAGTATCAATTATGTTGTTGTAACGAACATACCTGTGAATAACTCACGGTAGATAGCATATTAGACTGACATTACTACGGATGTAATATCTATTATATTACCAGACTATATATTAATTAAACTCACTGCAAGCGTCTTAATCTGGAATCTCTGTTAATGCTGAACATATTGAAAACAGATGTAACAAATTTCAATCGCGCGCGCCTGTGTGTGTGTGCGCGTGTGTGTGTGTGCGCGTGCGTGTGTGTGCGCGCGCGCGCACGCGCATGGGTGCATGCATACATGCATGGGTGTCTGTCACTCTTACCGCGGCTGGCGTTTCCATGCCTTGCAGAGAGGGGCTGCATCCACAGTCGTACCACTCAGTAACGTGCGCGCACAGTCTACAGCAATACTTGCTGACGAGCAGAACACCGCCCACTAACTGATGATGAGCTTCAAAAACACATCGCATCACAGAATCCGATCATCTCTTCGCATCGAATCTAACCATGGCAACGCATATCCGCCACCACCAGCTCTTCCTTCTCCACCTTTGGCTCTGCACACGCCGAGACCAGCACGCATCCAAAATAGGCAGAGGCTGGCCTTTGGAGTCAATGCTATGTGGGCTGTACCATTACGCCGAGCTGCACGCACCGCGCGGGGTGGGTGTAGTCAGCAGGGAGCGATACACTGTAGCGACGATGGGCGTAATGTCGGTGGGAGTGTTTTCCGCCCACAGAAATTGAATGGAAATCATAAAACCTTAATTGGCATGGGTAGGTCTCGACTGTTACTATAAAGCCCGCGGCTGCAAGTATTACTATTTCTAGCAAATCGTTAACAGGTTGGTGTAAGGTACAATATAAAGACGTCAGCGAGATGAAAACCGTACATTGCCCACGGTGTGAATAAACGCGTAGTAATGGTTAAGTATGACAAGTAATCACTAATGGCAATGAAATTGCACAGTAATGTTAGTATACATGCAAATTCGGCTATGTCAGTAATATTTGTATAAATCGGAAAATCACACTGTGCTACATGCAACTGAGAAACGAACACTACATCTAATCTAGAACTGCAATACAGGATTGTGGGCTTTTTTATCATCGTGGTCCTAATGCAGCATTATTTTAACATCTATACGTTAAAAGATGGAAATATTACAGATCCGCTCCTACATCCACGCAGTATAGACATGCCGGTAATGAAATCACGCTCGCGGCATACCTATGTATCTATCTATACGCGTACGCGATGAGCTTACCAAGCAGCTCACACAGGAACACGCCAATGCTTCCACCTGTAAGATTTTACCTGTCTGGCAGCAATGCTGAGAAGATTTGCATCTACCGGGCAGCGGAGGCACGGTTCGCACGAAGTACAGGAAGCTATCCAGAATGACCCCGGCTGCATTCTCCGCGCGCACAGCCAGCGAGCTAGGTCACGCGTATATAGGCAGGCCGGCCGGCCGGTCAGTCGCGCAGAGCGCCTACCACCACCCGCCTACACGGACGCACCGACGTGTGAACTGAGTTCTTCCCCCCACACCCTAGCAAACCGCTCTTTTGTCTCGTCGAAACTTCACAAGTCGCTGCTCAATTAACTCCGGTAACCACGCTGACAATGCTGACATTAGCCTACACGACTCCGGCGGGGTCCGTGCAACTGCTAGCGATCGCCGACCACAATGCGGCCACAATGTCTTTTTAATACGACAACGCGTCCGTCGTACGCCATCGGCGGCATCGCTGAGATGAAATCAACACCACAACAACATACAAACAACAACAACGACGACGACGACGACGACGACGATCGCAAACAGCAGTGGTATTTCGCGCCGTGTACACATTAGCACGACGACGTACTCAATGCCGCACAGGTTACCAACCAGGTTCAAGTAATAACCACGAATCCGTGCCCAAGGTTCGTGCGCGCATCCGAAGATGTCGAGAAGAGAGGCAGAGAGAGTTGCTTGCCGTTTACGAGCTGGTATCTCACTCGCGTCGCCCGCTTACGTAGTTAGTTTACTACTAACGACCAATAACCCAATAAAAGCGGCACCCGGCATGAACTGCATGTCTCAGCGCACATCGACAAGTGCGCGCCTACGCGAATGTCGCCCGCATCAAAGTACAGGAACAGGAGTTAATCATACACCGCGGCTGCAACCAACCTTTGATATGAAACCTGACCGAAATCGCCCGAAGGCGCGGTTACATTCTGACGTCGGTGTTAGCCAATGGCAATTAAAAAGGGTAAAGATTTGCCAGACAAACCCGTTGTCTAAGGCTTTATGGTCAGTGACATCATTATGGTTGCAATCAGGTATGTAGCGGATTAGCATAACAAAGTGGATACCGCCTTGCCGACCCAGGCAATCCTGTTAACTCCAAACAGCACGAGGTAAACGCGTATAGAGGCTAGACAAACCAGAAGGATGAAGGAATACATTAAGTCGCATGCAATGCGCTTAGTCAGAAGTTGAGAACTAGTGTTGATCTGTCACAGCATGGGAACACACACAATTATGACAACACGCACGAGAAATGTTATTATTTCTAACAGGATTGTGTATATATCAGCAGCAGTATAATTCTGTGTTTCGCCTGATGTGTATATGCATACGTTTATGCGTGTGTGCGTGCGTTATAAAAGTGGGCGCATGCGTGCAAGCCCACTAGCGTATGTATACGCATGAGCACATGTGTGCATGGGGGTGTGTGTGCATGGATGTGTGCGTACGTGAGTTAGTGTATATGCGTCCATGGATGTGCGTTAGTGTATATGCGTCCATGGGTGTGCATATGCGTGCAGGATTGGGTATGTGCATGTGATTGAGTGAGTATGCGTGTGTGCGTGCATCAGTATGTATATGAGTGCATGCGCGCTTGGGTTTACGTTCGCGTACATTGGAGAACTTGCTGTAAAAAAAGTCACGGGGGTTCGCAGGTGTTAAAATCACATTTCGCATTGTGACATACTATCACGGGACTAATTAGAGTTCAAAAAGTAATAATTATTTTGACCAGATGCCCAGGTGGCCATCATTATATGTCCAGAATAACAAATCGACATGACGTGACGATTGACACGCACCAAGAGAGCGCCGTAGTGTCTACGTATATATGGCATCTCAGCTACTTCAATAATAATGCAATGGCGAAATAGCGCATAATTATATATAGCTCTGTTATTGATGAACTGTCAAATGCTAGCATGGGTACCCCTATATAATTCATCACGATTTCAACAAGGTGCACGGTAATTGATGTAGGCTCAGAATTACTTCGTTGGAATCCCACATAACGCAAGCCCTGATACTACGCACGTAGCCCATAGTATATCACATGAGTTACGTAAATTAATATGACACAGGTTACGTTAGCGTGACGTCACGCGCAGCGTTCATACGCATCGGCTGCCCTAAATGCCGTTCTAAATGCGTTCTACATACATCATCGCCCAAACTGCAAGGACCCCACAAAAGAAAGAGTTCACCGATCGGTCTTTGACATGAAGATACCAGGAGATTTCGCGGGGGGGATTTCGTCTACAAAACCCAAGCCGCGTAAACAATTCGCGTGACAGCAGTAAACAGAACAGTACACAGCTGGCATCCTTTCTATAGCTGCGTGCATACGTGTGTGGCAGGCTTACAGAGCGCCTGTCTATCCCTCCGATGTCCGCCCACGTCGTGTCGTTTGTTCGCGCGTATGAACTCCGGACGCGTTCGAATTCACGTCGGCATCTGACACGAAAACACCGCAAGGATTTGAGGATCTGATAAATACCAGCGACATTTGTTTACACGCCGTCTTTGTGTCGTTGCTCAGCACCCGTCTGCCTTTTGTCCGCCTGACCCTAACCCACCCCGACATCTGTTTCCATCTCAGCTATCTTTCTAGCTGGCACGTATATACATGGCTTTTCTATAATACGTATCACTGAATCAACAAAACCTCTCATTTAAATTTTCATTAACCTCTCAACAAATCACGCCTGTCTTTACACAGTGTCGTTATTCTCTCTGGTTTTCGCATTTCAATCGAAATGCCACAAATTCGGAGGCAGGCTGCAACTACGCGCGGAAGTCACAGATACTGCGCGCGCGCCTCTTTGAACATATTAATGCGAAAAACATCACAGAGCAACCCGGAAGACGAAGATAGTGATCACATTCTGTGAATTCGTGCAGATGCATAGCTTGGAATCAGATTCGATGTCTCACTTGATTACGATAGTGCGCGAATCCGTGCGTACGTTCACTGCATATTATGCGTGCAATGATACAAACGCGCGTGCACGCACACACAAACATGTGAACACGATCATATACACGCGACACACGTGGTGGACCGTCGTGATAAATTTCGGATATACGCGGAAATTGGATTGCAAATATTGGTTTTACGATAAGAATGAAGGGTGTCGCATTTCCACGTTATAATTTTTAAAGTTGGCAGTGATGAACCGCTTAAACTACGTTTAAAAACACAAACTAATTTAACCAGAGGAAGCTTTATAATCGAGCGAAAACATACGTGTATTTACACTGCTAGTTGGTTTAGCAGGGGATCTCAGCACAGTCATTGTGCCACAAAACAAAAGTAGACTGTCTACGTTCATTCCATTGCTTTTGTAGTCTTTGCTTAGCCACTGCATATCCCTAGATTTTCGCAACTGCACGCTGGCAAGCATAGGGCGCAAAAAATGAATCACTTGATTTGTGATCGTTCCAAAATAAGAACATTGCATGAATGGTGTATAACGCAATTTGCTTTATTATATACACAAATAATGTGTTTTTTATAAAGGAAAATTGACTTCAACCTATAACATAATAATATGAGAATTTTCAACTTAAAAATTATTTATTTCAATTAATTTTACAATTGAGAATAATTCTGAGAACTTGTGAAACGTCTTTATGTTCACACCTACGATAGATTTGCTGCACATGCCCTCTATTGGCCGAAAAACGAACTGCACATTCGTCCCCTGTCACGGGCTGTCACAATCACTACAATCTGTTTACTCAAGCTTTCATCTTACCGAAAATCACGTAAGCGCTTCCTGATTATTCACTGCCCTTGCTGGAAAATAACCCACGAATACAACGGAATAAATTATTATCAAGAGCATATAAAGAATCCTTCTTTATATGCTCTTGTTATTATCTATATGTTACACATTTAGCCCTAGCGTGTATCGTCGTTTAATTACACGCACGAACGCACACAGACACGCACGTACGCACGCACGCACGCACGCACACACACACACACATACACACGACCAGCGGCTTTTGTTGTGACTGGGGGGACGGGGACGTACCTGGACGTAGGTGAGCCCGGTGGCAGCACAACAAGGACAAACCCGCATTAAACACCTTTACAATGTATGATTAATCATCCCGCGGATAATTGATTTGCCGAAAAACCTGATTTTCGGCCAGCAGGAGCTCTTCTGATTGACAGCATCATTGATTTACGAGTGGATGGCAGTGCATCACTCAGTCATCATCAACTCCCTATCAGTCTCCCGGCTAAGCACGAAACGATATGCACGAAGTCTCGGCCGCATGCAAATCCTTCCCCGCGCGGCAACTCGCGCACAAAGGCTGCATCTTTAATTCAAAACCGACGCGGGCCGGATGACAGCTGACAGAACGCGTGTTATGGATGACAACAGTCGGGATAAGAGTAAACTGGTCAACATCATCAAGATATACATCCATCATCAGCAGGAGCGCGGTGGAGTTCGCAATGTCAACACCCAAGTGCATCTAAGACCGCGGTTTATTAGTATGCCAAAGATGAGATATTTTAGATTTTAACCGAGCAGTGCAGTTTTGAGTGGAAACCCCGCCAGATATTGACACTAACATTCGCAACATCTGCCTCCAGCTATTTATCATTGATGATACTTATGCAGCAGCTGATTGCGCACTTTTATATGAGGGGAATTAATTTCATTAGTAACACATAAATAAATGGAGCTTATGCCTCTGCAACAGAGCTAAAAATAGTTGATAGCCTAATCATTGAATAACTGCGCAATTTCACGATCAGTTTGATGGGCACATTTTTTAGACGTGCATGTGCCATTTTACATCACTGCATGAACGTGTCTCCATATTGTCAAAGATTTTTTTTACAGCCGATTGCTCTTTATTGTGTCTGTATTGAAACCATTTACATGGTCAGTGCATTTTTAGAGCAAAGAAAGACGTTAGAAAATGGAATTCGCTTACGAGTTATCGATCATGGTCACGTATTTCGAACACGAGTTGTGCATTGCAGTAGTATACAAACGATTTAAACCTAAATGCCATTGAAATTAAGTTGTATGGAAATGTTAATTAACCACACATTAAATATAAATTAAAACAATTTACAATTACAAATATGTCACGAAGACATATATTCTACATTTTACGTAGAGTGGCGAGTGATTGATTCCGATGTAAGATATTACATAGTTCTAATGAATATAGAGTGTCAATAAGAGGTTATAGTCCATCAATAAGCAAAATTATAGCAGAGCTATAACAACTATATAATAATGATATATGATATATATATATATATATATATAATAGATGTAGATTCAGGGAAAACTAATGTAAGTTCACCCGACTAAGATTTACAAAAAATTTCGTCATTTCTTGCATTTTTGTAAATGTATGTCACACGGACGTAGTCATAACAAAAGCATTGCAGTATCGGCTAGTGCAAATACAAAACTAATCCTCGAAGCGCATTCAGGGAAGAATAGGTTTAGAGCGTTTTGTAACAAAACTGCATAATTTGATAATCATTGATCAGACTGACCCACTTTCAACAATATGGCGACAAAACGCACACAGAACCGCCCGCACGAAATTCAGCTTTATTCGACAAATATTTGCAGAGTGGTTAAACCCCATTGTTGACTAACAGACTGACTATAACCACGGCAGGAATACATACTCTCTCACACAAGAAGGCCAGGTGGAAAACGATAAATAATACATTTTCAAACTAGTGAGAAATTTTGAGATAAACTTCAGTATGACTTCACTACTGGATATATTCTCTCTCACTATATATAATCGAACGGACGGCGGGAAAGGAGAACAAACACGAAAATCCCCCGTTAGAACATCTTATTGACACGATAAATGTATTTAGGTAACGAATATTGATCCCAATAAGAAGTAAACATTATACGGGTAGAAGATAGACTTTAAGGCTGCTTTCATATTTACCCAGCTTACACATCAATACCAGAATTCTTGCTACCTGAATAGAATCCCAGTGCGAATAGTAGTAGTGAAGTTAATTTGAACCAATTTACTCTCTGTAATTACATATAATAATCCAACCACATTAATTGGAATCGTTATAGCTGCCGAGTATAATATAGCGCAATTTGAATTGGCAGCAGCCCTAGGCTTATAGAGATATGTAACCGGGCGGATCTAGGAATTGTTGAAATGGGCCAGACTTCGATGAATACAGAGTGGTGGGAGTGGGATGGGTGGGTACTATCTCGACAGGAGATGTTGTCAAGCAATCGTAGAGAAACTGCTCCGGATAAACCGAACAGAATACGAAATGATGCGACACAGATAAGATACTGAAAGGCAAATAAAAAGGCCAAGGAAGCGGAGGACAGGTGTGGACGGTCCGCCGCATGCCTGCCACTGCAACGATCGCGCAGCGCGTGAAACGAAGTCACACACACATGCACTGAATATTAAATACAACGAACCACAATAACCCACGCGCGTACACACGCTAAACACGCCAATAAAACAAACTGTAACGTCTGTTGACATACGAGCACTAATAAGTAACAGTAGAAGGATTATAGTCATCGGCGGATGTAATTAGAAGAGCAGGTGTTGCAGGTGATTCATTATAGCTATGAATCTTTGGAATACATACTCTTCAACTTCGCACATGACACCGTCATTCATAAAAAAACATGGGGGAAAAATCGGTAAATCAACGTTCAGTAACAACGTAAATGGGCGCAACTATGCTATATATGACGACAAACTAATGATGACATCATCGCAAACAAACAGAAGAAACTCGACTAAGCTAAGTCACGTAAGCTCGACTAAACATAGTTCACGTATTTAGCGCCTTGCATAGCTGACAGCATTATAAAACCCATTGATAAACAAAGCAGAATTAAAATTCTTCCCTACACATCTTTTTTCAGCTTCTATTAGTCAAAGTATAATTACTTAAGCCTATTAGCTACTCATTTACTCGCAAGTTTTACTTCTGGTTAAACCTACTCATATAACAGCAGCTTGACTCTAGTGAATAAAACTACACGCAGCACGTGGAAAGTTTACGCAACGTATTACGCAACAAAACACACACAGACCTGTGATTATCATTAGCGAACAGCGTTGCTTTAAGACGCGATGAATGCTTAGAAATTACTCCGTGAAACTTTTTACGCACAACAATACACACACATGTGCAGCACAGCGAACCGGCCGAGGCTCACGGGCGCAGTAGTTAATTAACCTGTTAGTGTCAAGCGCAGATGCACTTGAGCATAAACATTGTGTCAGCCGTCCATTCTTTTGCAGAAAGGCTGGTAAATCAGGCATGGAAACCACCATGCTCACTCCTTCAGCCAGGTGCCATGCGGCAGGTGTATCCACATTGTGCGACACAAATCAGCCGTGTGTCCAGTTTTTAACCATCAATTAAAAACACACAGCGGCCGAGCAACGCGCTTAATGGTACACGACAGCCCGTGCAGAACACCCGATGGGAGATGGTCAGGAAATACGGGGATGAACAATAGGCGTCTACGTGCCTCTATCTGCTCTCGGCCTCCCCCGCTCGCGATTGTGTGTTCTCGGATAGCGGGCGCTGTGCAGTCGGCAGCAGCCAACGTGTGTAATTGTGCTGTCACGGGATGTCAGTTTACGCGCGGTGTCACACGTGGGAACGACCACCTCAAGGTCGGCGGCAGTCGACGTGCGTGCCGCGCAAGCTGCCGCAGACGCGCCGGAGCTAGATGCGACTTAGATGAGAAGCGCGGGTAATCCTTTAGCGAGAAGAATCCATTCCAGATGCTACGCTTTTTGTTTGCGGCTACGATCAGCCATTATTACGGGATTACCTGGCTACTAAATCTATTATAAAATGAACGTACCTGACGGCAGAACGACCGTCTGTAGTAAGAGACGCTCATGATCACAAGCGGCATCGTCCGCGGACTGCAAGACACTGCGATATAGCCTACGTCGCACGCATGCTTAATGTGCGAGTGCGTGACTGTGTGCGCGTGTGCGTGCGAGAGTGCGTGCGTGCGTTCGTGCGTGCGTGCGTGCGTGTGAATAGCTTGTGTGTGTGTGCGTGTGTGTGCACGTGTGCGCGTGCACACATGTGTGCAGCGCAGACCTAACATTACTTCGGATCTATTCCCGTAAAACATTTATCCTGTAATACGAAGCTCGCGCTCCACGGCGCAAGCAACGAAAACAGCTTATACTACAATGCCAGCCTGCAGATCAACTACCACCTCCCACCCCTCCTACGCACCCCTCCTCATCCGCTCACCCGGACAATATCCCGCTGGGGTCATGGCGAGTGTATATAGCGTAATGTCCGACGTAATGTCTCAGTAAATCTGGCCGCGGATGTGCGCTCTACATCAGCGCTCCAGCATGGCAGAGTCGACCCCGCGAGAGACTTACAGCGGCAGCGACCTCGATAAACGCTACTGTTCGACGATCAATCAGACTTCGAGTGGTTCCTCTTGTCTTCCTGCCACGCGGAGGGAGGGAGGCACTTCTCCGCTGCGCGCATCGGCCCTGCGTTCGCGCGCCGACACGCTGCGAACGGGCAGTAGCTCGCTTCCGAATTTATCTCGCACAAGGAAAGCGACTGTCTGTTGCCGCGCTACAAGCTGCTGTTTGCAAACCGCGAGTAACAACGCGAGTAACACCGCGAGTAAACACGTCACACACACACACACACACACACACCCACGCACGGCACGCGCGCGCACGAGCTTACCCCAGACGCCCACGCACGCACAGCCGGGCGCAGTCACTCACCACACAGCAACGCGCAGCACGGCACACACAACAACGAGCAGTCACCGACGCAGGCGCACGCGCACGCACGCACGGCACGGCTACGCACGCACGCACACAGCAACACTAGCACACTCGCACGCACACACACTCGCCGACATCGCAACACGGTCGCTCGCCACCAACACACTGACGCACACTCGCTCGGCCTACGGCCCGCGCCACAGCAGCGCGACGGCAACACACATCGGCGTGCGTGGCATCGCATGCTGACCGTTAGATCGCTGCCGCACAACCGGCAGCCTTGTGCCCTACAAAGGACGAGGAGGCGAGCGCAAACGGACCGGCCTATGTGTGCCATCAGCAGGAAAACATATACGGCGCGAGATCTTGCGGAAGTTTCCGTGAAACTGACGATCGCGCACGGGCAAAACAGCAGTGACTGTCAGGCTACGTCGTGCGTGCGGTGGTCGGCCTCACCGAGGTGATGGATAGCTGTCTTGTTATTTACCGAAAGGCCTGTACGTAACAAGGCGACTAGAGGCGTAATAACTGTAAAATCATGACACAGTGACCGGAGTGATTTAAGCGAGATTCAATACGAACAACAACGAATACACATCGTAGATATGACATCATAACTAAAGGCATAATTTCGACGCATCGATTATGCCAAAGTTGACGAATGCTAACAGTACACTGGCACGCTTGTGTAGTTAATAAGTACACTTACCGTTCATAGGCCAAACCGCGTATAGTTTTGTCCAATATCACTCGCTTAATTCACTAGAAATGTCTAATTGAATATCCGCTAAATTTTGGTAATCTGGCGACACGAAGCGAAATTTATGGTCCAACAAAAATAAACATCGAGTTCGGTGTCGGTGACGTCACATGTTGACTTAACGATGTTGAGCACGAATTGTTTGTTTCCGGGTAATTGTTTTGCCGTAGTGTTTATTATTTTGCGCTAGTTGCCACATATTATATGTTTGCTCTGTAATTGCTCAAAGACGTAAGTTGCATTTTTCCTCGAATCCCAAAGGTAAAACCATAACGTACGGATGCCACTCAGACTACGAAGGATCGAATCGATGCGCGGCCGGAGCATACGTGCGCGAAAATGTCCGGCTGCACTATAATCTGTATGAGCCCGCCTCAAGTTCGTGGCCGTTACAGCCGCATGGCGGTTTGTAATAGCTGTCAACAACCGATTTTCTTGGACTGGCCGGATGTTCAATTAGACATTTCTAGTAACCAGAGTGATATTGGACAAACTAATACGGCCGTTTTGGTCTATAAGTGTAATGTACTTTTACTACACAAGGTGGCCAGTTTTACTGTATCATTTCGTTAAAATTGCCATAATCGATGGTCGACATTATCTGCCTTTAGATGTGTAAACATTCGAATACGGTGTGCGGAGAAAAAAATAAGATGGTTGTGAAATTGCGCGAGACAGTACAATAGCAACGACCTTTCCCGCTAGGAGCCAAGTTCTGAGGATTATATGCGCGCTCTCCCAAGGGCATACTCTAAATTACCAGCTGATGAGAAGGCGCACTAACTAATCTTCAACGCAGATAACGGGTTTAAGCCGTCATCTCTAATGAAGCTATTAGACGAACGATTGCTGGCTGTTTGCTGCTGTCTCTACGCAGCATCCGCTACTGCTGCTACTACTGCGCTGGCTGCTGCCTGCTCTGCTGTTACGTGTGTCTCTATTATTGTTACTTGTGTTTCTAGACTTTAGTGCTACTTCTGTTAGCTGCTGATAGCGGATACTGATGTTTTCTACTTTTACAGTTGCTGTTGTAGTTGTTCATTGTTTGCTGCTGCTTGCTGCTGCTGCTGCTGGCCACTGCTGCCTCACCGCTACTGTTGTTTGCTGATGCTTGCTGCCTGCTGTTTACCTGACTGGCGCCGGTTCCGTCGCCGCCACTGCTGCTGCTGCCGCTGCTTGCTGTTTGCTCTCTCCGGATAACATGCCAGCATGCCAGAAACCGTACTAGTGACAGAGCATGCGACTCATTTTACCTGCGATCAGGAAAGGCCTAACAGTTGTTCGTGTCATGGTGCAGGTGTGATTCGCAAAGAACGATGCGCTTGAGCAGCGTACCAAAGAACGAGGCAGCTAATCTACGGGCTAATTATAGGCACCGACCTGATTGACGTGAAAGCCGAAATACATAGTTTTACTTTTTAGGGCGGCGGCATTTGTTGACCTAGGCAGTTTAATCTCGAATTACGCAGCGGGCTGGTTGTTTGCTTTAAGATGCGCTATTTTCCAAGACCGCCGCAGATGGCTTTTCTGGAAACGTCAATAAACCGACGCAGCGGTGGAGCAGTGCATTTTTGGTGATATACCGCGGCCGCTGGCCCCCGAGTCGCATGAAAAATATGACACTGTGTCAAGTTGTTGCGAGTCCAATAAAATAAACCACCCGAAAACCGGTTAATACAGCTACGCTGCTCCCGCAATAACATCGGATTTGCCATTCACAAACGGGAAGACGTGATGGCCCGGTCCAGTCCGCTCACGCCACAGTAAGCGGTCGCACGAATTACCCCGCCTGTGCGGTAAAAAGACGAGAGGAGAGTTTATGGTTGGCCGTGCAGCCATAGTTTGACTGGCTGCTTATTCTACGATGCTGTTGATTTATTCACGAGCACCGGAGATAATGCGCGAACATAGCGGCACCCAGTAATTTCGGCCTCACTCCTATTTAACCAACCGACTTGCTCTTGTTTAATAGTGTGGGCCATAGTAACAGGTGCCTCCACGATCGTGGCTCGCCCGCCGACCCCATGCACACAACGCCCCGTACATCCCAACTCAGGCTCTCTCATGCGCCTCTCCCTCTCAGTCTCTATATATATCTATTTCTCTGTCCTCTCTCATTCTCTCTCGGCTCTCTCTCTTTCGAATCCATTCTCTCTCTTCATCTCCGTCTCTCTCTCTCCTGCTCCCTCGTTGCTCGGTCTCCCGCCGCTTTCCCTCCCTCTTCTCTCTCGTTCTCTCTCTCTTCTCTCTCGCACCGCTTTTCCTGCTCTCTCATCTCTCGCACCCTCTTCCCCTCTCTCTCTCTTCGTGCCTCTCCTCTCTCCCGGCCGTCTCTCGCTGCGTCGTCTTTGTCTCGGTCTCTTTCTCTACCACCTTTCCTTCCTCCCTCTCCACCCTTCCTCCTGCCAATCTTTGACCTCTCTATCCGTGTACCCCCGTTCCCCATTTCTCCTACTCGCATTCACGCACGCCATGATAACAAATTAACATATTTAGATCTGGTGCACAACACTTGACTGTCACGTACGGAAACCACCATAACAGACTATTACTCTGTACAATGACTCCTACATTCCTGTTTTCCTGTGAGTCTCGTTTGCCCTTCCTGCTTGTGTATTTTTAGGAGTTATCGGTTTAATGTTTCAGGGACAACCGGCTGTTTGACAGTAAATCCGACTGCTTGCTTGCAAAAAAGCTAAAACGTCTAAGAATTAGGCTCTGTCTCGCAGAATCTGAATTCGCGCGTTTCCTGGTGCGAGAGCAAACGCGATGGACGCACGAAGCAGATTGCAGTCAAACGCTGACAATGACAAAGGCGTTGTTGTGATGTTGAGACACAGTCTTGCCTTGAAACATTCCGACTGTAACTGTCCCAAATATCGTAATCCCAAATCTCAACATTGCCAATTAGCTCATCAAGCCTTCTCTTACTTTTGTCGTCTCATTGATGCTATAGGTTATTTTAATAATTTCCCAGCGAGATGACAAGCATCCTGTCGACCGTCTCAGATGCGCACGTGAAACTATCGAACCCGTCTGAGTTAGCCGCCGCGTATTGGCCACTCCTGCTCTGTGTTTATCTTCAGAATTCCAACACTTTTGAAACGCTTGACTCGAAGACAAACGTGTCCTCTGTTCTTGCCGAATGCGTCTACACGCTGCGAATGGCGATCAGTAGACATTAAAATATGATAGACGGTGTGAGAGATGACGGAGATTTGAGCGAGCGTGGCATCCCTGCAGGCGAGAATAAACAGGCGCGGGAGTGTTGCAGAATGTATAACCGTAGGCTGTCGCTGGCAACGTGATCTTTTCTTGACGTTCAAATTACAACGTTAGAGAACGAGAGAAATCTCAGTCTACGATGTGAACTGAAAAATACTCGGAGAATGAAACAATTAATGGTGGTTGCGCAGTGAGGTTTATTTAGGCTTATTCACGGCTAAAATAAATTGGGTATAGATTTGCTGTGTGGGATGACTATATTGAGACCAACGAATCCTTGCCTAAGGGTGCAGAGAAGAATTGGAATGCAATTCAGAGCGAACGAGCTGAAGATTCCTGAATATTGAGTTAGAATTAGCGTTGCGGAAATTCGCAACTGGTCAGCATACACTACGGAGCTGAACATGGCGAGCAACAAAATGCGCGTTCAACACACCGAATCGCCCAAAGAGTTTTGGTAAATTTTCAACTGAATAACTCTAATCTGTGGAAGCCTTGTCATTTCTAATAGAATCGAAAAGAGGCCTTGTAAGTATAACTAGTACAAATAGTTAAAACGGTCTTTTACTGTAAATTATCTACTGAGTAACTCGAGATTTTGGTAGCCTTACCATTTTGAATAAAATTGTGAAGAAACCTTGTGAGTATAAAGTACTAATAAAATTCCACGATACTGGTTTCCGAGAAATCGTTTGAAGAGTTTTAACATTTTACTGAAAATGAATCACGAACAATTCTAGAAACATGCCATAACTAATTTTCATCGATTGTCAGTATGACGATTTAATGTAAAACATTATTATCAACTTTCATACGTTACTGCACGTGTTTGCATATACGCAGTGGCTATACGCGTCCAGTCATCCATTGCAAAGCTCAGCACAGATTCCCAAATCCACGTCACGATTAGGCCACGCCACCTTTCAAATCGTTGATTTTACTGGATTTATTATTGCTTCAAAAGTCACATTTTTTTGATGAAATACCTAAAGATAAGTAATATTATGGTAAAAACTTATTGTTTATTGTTTTTTTACTGAAAAAATATAGTTGGGTTCACATAAGAAACATATGACCGGACGCGTAGCCTGGAAGCTGGCCGTCCGGTAACCGGACGCGTAGCCACGGCCTTGCATATAATACTCTTAGCACAATACAATGTGATCCTACTATTTCTATGGAGAAATGTACTGCTGTACAACCTACCTAACTATAGACTAAGAGACAGGTATACAAGGCAACATTTTGTGGGCGTATTAGTAAAATTGATATCCATCGAATGTGACGGAAAAGCTGCGGTTAAAAAAAGCTATCACAAAAAAGTCAACATGATTCACAGCATGCGGCATGCAGCTGTGTTTACATACTGAAGGTAGTGTGACCAGATAGGTTGGCAATCACCTAAGGGCATATGTGCTCTAACAGCACAATGTAAGTCAACAAACGTTGATGTTAATATCAGAAGTGAATTGAATCGCACAAGAAAAATCTTTAGCACCATAAAAGCCATGTACTCTATTGATGAAAGGTATGCCTGATGCAGACGAAAAAAACGACACGAGCAAAAACATTCTAACAATAAATGACAAAGCCTGGTGTGTTCTTCCTCCATTAAAATCATGTATACAAAAAACAAGGGCAGCCTCGTTTCGCACGCCAAGTTGTCAGATATCGCAACAGTCACTAAGTGGAATTTCTATTCCGGTTAATAGATAACGGTTTTGGTGTCGATAGCATATTTAACTAGACAGAGGGCACTCACGGAGAGTGCATACCTCCGCCAGCATGTAACATGTATGTGTATAACAGCTGGCTCGCTGCTGGCTGCTGCTGACTGGACGCCCCAAGGCGAGCTGCTGCTGACTCGACGCCTTAAGGCGAGCTGCTGCTGAATCGATCGCGCAAACACTAGTGGCTACACACACACACACGAACACACACACGAGACCGATTACATTACCTCATTGGCGGAGGTAAATATTGCGATGCGACGGCGATAAATGAACGACACTAAAACGGTATAGGTGGCATCAAGATTGGTGGCATGTCAGGTTGGCTAGAATTTGACTACTAACACATAAACTCATTTATGAAGATATTATAACCAATATAAGCATTCTATGTCGAATAAATCCCACGGTGACAGAGGCTGTCACGCCTCGAATATAACCCAGAATTCGCCCGATATGGGTTTCATCATGGATACACCGATCATGGGTGTGGTATACAATGAAACAACTTAAGATTCGAAACCTGAGAACGCATCACGAGTGACACGCAGCTTTCGATTAGGTCTCTGATCGAACTGCCCCCGAAAAAATACCTGAATCGGAAACTAAATTAATCGCAGCGGGGATTTTCTTAGCGAATTCACGCCCCCACAAGGTCGCGTATGTACGTCATTGGAATCCGTTTGTATAAGCCGGCCTTCTCGATCCGTCACCCTGCCGTAAAGGCAGGCAGGCTCGCAAGCCGTAGAACATACATGCGTACAATACCAGCCGTGACAGATGCGCGGTGGGCACCGGTAGCAATCCCCTGTATTGGCAGTCAACTCAGAATCCGTGCGTGCGGGCACACATGCACACACACACTCACGCACACGCACGCACGCACACACACATACACTCACGCACGCACATACACACACCGCACACGCGCACGCACGCACGCACGCACGCACACACACGCACGCACGCACACACACACACACACACAAACATACAATACACTCGGTTGTATTATTAAAGATTCTGCGCGTACCATATTATCAAGAGCGTATTAAGAAAGTTCTTAAGAACCTTCTTAATACGCTCTTGATATTATCCGAAACAGCCGTAAGACGTCCGCCGTCTAGACTGACCCGACGTCGTTCCTCGAGAGAACAATACACAAGCGGTGCACTTCCTCGAGCTTGTTTCGGAACAGTCTAGCGGTCTACGACGTTCGAGAGGGCGATTCGACTGCGAGAGCGCACGATGTGAAATCTATCCGTCCGGCGATTACAAATGTCTGACAACGGTCTCAGTCAATACGTCCGATCACGATACACCCCCCATCGAGAGGCAAATTTCGGTCGCCCTAATCAAGCTGCCAGTCGAGATCTTATCTGCGCTCGCCAGCCACCGACTTCTTCAGCGGGTTCTTTCAGGCGCGCCTCAGTTTGGATTACAAGTGACCACTCGAATCGAAACTGTTGGCGTTATTACCTAAACGCTCCAAAAGGCACGGAATGCTCGAACACAACGACGGCACTTTATATCCGCTGCCGTAATTCGGCACGGGCTCTTAATCCGCGTCTCATGAGGCAGGCCAGTTCGAAGGATTAACACTTTCGCGTTTTTGTGTGGCTCTGCCGCCGAACAAATCCGACTCGACCTAACCAAGCATCCTTTGTGACTCGTGTAGGCAGTTGCACACACCGAAATGCGCTCTTGTCTCACCTTAAAGTGACAACCATATTTGGGTAGAAAAAAAAATCGGGGATTAAGTCGAAATTTGTTGGCTCGATTATTAGCAGTCTGACAGTTATATGTCATGATGAAATACACGGTTCAGACAGCGAGTACCATAGCGTGGATGCGGCGCTAGCTTATTAGGCAGTAGCTTAACACAGAGAACAACCTATGTAAGCTCACAGAACCCCTTTTTTATCATACTACAGACGGGGGCGTTGGCGCCCCACGTGCACGCACCTAGGCATCGAAGGCGTTTACAACCAACACAATACAAGTAATTTACATAATTAGAGCGGACAAGTGTTAATTAGGTCTGATCAGCTTACGTTGAGCTTCATTCGCGACTAAATCGCGCATATTAACAAAGCGATGATGATGCCGCTAAATGCGCGCACACGTTCGCACGTGACCACACCCAACGGGCGAGAGCAGGTACGAGGGAGTTACACACCATCACGTGATCGTACACTCACGCGCACCTCGCGGGCATTCGCGCATTCAAATACCTTCACAGATTCTATTAAGCCGTTCACACTCCTCCTCCGCGAATTTTCTTCGTATCGGCTGCGCACGGTGAGGTGTTGCCAAAAGTGTTATTTCGCCTAGTGGTGAGATATTGGTCACGCACCCACGCACACTCATCATACATGGTCTAATAGTCCCTGGCAGTATTCAAACGAGGAATTGATATATATATATATATCAATTCCTCGTTTGAATACTGCCAGGGACTATTAGACCATGTATGATGAGTGTGCGTGGGTGCGTGACCAATATCTCACCACTAGGCGAAATAACACTTTTGGCAACACCTCACCGTCGGCAGCCGATACGAAGAAAATTCGCGGAGGAGGAGTGTGAACGGCTTAATAGAATCTGTGAAGGTATTTGAATGCGCGAATGCCCGCGAGGTGCGCGTGAGTGTACGATCACGTGATGCTGTGTAACTCCCTCGTACCTGCTCTCGCCCGTTGGGTGTGGTCACGTGCGAACGTGTGCGCGCATTTAGCGGCATCATCATCGCTCTGTTAATATGCGCGATTTAGTCGCGAATGAAGCTCAACGTAAGCTGATCAGACCTAATTAACACCTGTCCGCTCTAATTATGTAAATTACTTGTATTGTGTTGGTTGTAAACGCCTTCGATGCCTAGGTGCGTGCACGTGGGGCGCCAACGCCCGTCTGTAGTATGATAAAAAAGGGGTTCTGTGAGCTTACATCGGTTGTTATCTGTGTTAAGCTACTGCCTAATAAGCTAGCGCCGCATCCACGCTATGGTACTCGCTGTCTGAACCGTGTATTTCATCATGACATATAACTGTCAGACTGCTAATAATCGAGCCAACAAATTTCGACTTAATCCGCGATTTTTTTTTCTACCCAAATATGGTTGTCACTTTAAGGTGAGACAAGAGCGCATTTCGGTGTGTGCAACTGCCTACACGAGTCACAAAGGATGCTTGGTTAGGTCGAGTCGGATCTGTTCGGCGGCAGAGCCACAAAAAAACGCGAAAGTGTTAATCCTTCGAACTGGCCTGCCTCATGAGACGCGGATTAAGAGCCCGTGCCGAATTACGGCAGCGGATATAAAGTGCCGTCGTTGTGTTCGAGCATTCCGTGCCTTTTGGAGCGTTTAGGTAATAACGCCAACAGTTTCGATTCGAGTGGTCACTTGTAATCCAAACTGAGGCGCGCCTGAAAGAACCCGCTGAAGAAGTCGGTGGCTGGCGAGCGCAGATAAGATCTCGACTGGCAGCTTGATTAGGGCGACCGAAATTTGCCTCTCGATGGGGGGTGTATCGTGATCGGACGTATTGACTGCGACCGTTGTCAGACATTTGTAATCGCCGGACGGATAGATTTCACATCGTGCGCTCTCGCAGTCGAATCGCCCTCTCGAACGCCGTAGACCGCTAGACTGTTCCGAAACAAGCTCGAGGAAGTGCACCGCTTGTGTATTGTTTCCTCGAAGAACGACGTCGGGTCAGTCTAGGCGGCGGACGTCTTACGGCTGTTTCGGATAATATCAAGAGCGTATTAAGAAGGTTCTTAAGAACTTTCTTAATACGCTCTTGATAATATGGTACGCGCGGAGAGATCGCGCCTTAAGGCGGAGCTGCTGCTGAATCGATCGCGCAAAACACTAGTGCCTACACACACACCACCGAGACCCGATTACAATTACCCTTGGCGGGGTAAATATTGCGGATGCGACGGCGATAAATGAACGCACTAAAACGGTATAGTGGCATTCAAGATTGGTGGCATGTTCAGGTGGCTAGATTTGACTACTACCACATACAGCTCATTTATGAAGATATTAATACAATATAAGCATTCACTGTCGAATAAATCCACGGTGACAGAGGCTGTCACGCCTCGATATAACCAGAATTCGCCCCGATATGGGTTTGCATCATGGGATAAGCACCGATCATGGGTGTGGTATCAAATGAACCGCTACACTTAAGATTCGAAACCTGAGAACCGGGTCATCACAGTGACACGCAAGCTTTTTCGATTAGGTCCTTGATCGAACTGCCGCCCGAAAAATACGTCTGAATCGGAAACTAATTAATCGTCAGGCGGGGATTTTCTTAGCGAATTCACGCCCATCCGACAAGGGTCGCGTCATGTACGTCATTGGAATCCGTTTGTATAACCGGCCTTCGTGGGCTGATCGGTCCCGCTGCGGTAAAGCAGCAGGCTCGCAACGCGTAGAACATAACATGCGTACAATACACAGCCGTGACAGATGCGCGTGGGCAGCCGTAGCAAGTCCCTGTATTGCAGTCAACGTGCAGAATCCGTGCGTGGCGGGCACATGCCACATACACATCTCAGCGCACACGCACGCACGCGGCACACACAATACACTCACGCACGCACATACACGCACCGCAGCACTGCGCCACGCACGGGGTCACGCACGCCACGCGCGGCAGCGACGACACGCGACTGCACCGCACACACACACAGTCGGCCGGACACACAAAGCAGTACAGATACACGTCGGTTGTATTGATTAAGATTCTGGCGCGTTACG
>NW_014577167.1:520731-524311 GCF_000485595.1 Priapulus caudatus
CTACGTACGAATCATAGTAGGCGACGGTAGTATAAGTCATATATAGTGGAGGGCATAACTAGTAATACATATTATTATTATTAATAAAGTCAATTTAAAAACAGCTTGGACATACTACCTATACCAATTATCTATTCTTGTTATAATTATAATATTCTGTTCCTATCACTTAGTATATATATATATATATATATATATAGTATGACTATATGATATATATATATATTCAACGAGGAATTGGAGTATAGGGGATATATATAATCCAATTCTCGTTTTGAATACTGCAGGACTATTAGACACGATGTATGATGAGTGTGGCGTGGGGTGCGTGACAATAGATCACACTGGCGCGAGAATAAAGTTTAGGACAACCCTCACCAGGCGCAGCCGATACGGAGAAAATATCGCGGAGGAGGAAGTGTGAACGACTTAATTAGAATCGTGTGAAGGTATTGATGGGCGAATTGGCCGCGAGCGTGCGGGGCGTGAGTGTACGATCACGTGATGAGATGTTTGTAATCCTAGTACGGCTGTCTTCGGCGTGCGGTGTGCGTCAAGTCGGACAACGTGTGCGCGCTTTAGCACAGGATCATCATCGCTTTGTTAATATGAGCGATTTGAGTGCGAATGAGCTAACGTAAGCTGATCAGACCTAATTAACACTGTAGTCGCCTTATTATGTAATACTTGTATTGTGTTGGTTCGTAAAAGCCTTTCGATGCCTAGGTGCGTGCACGTGGGGACGCACGCCGCTCTTAGTAGATATGATACAAAAGCAGGGTATCTGTGGGCCTTACTATGGGTTGGTCTCTGTGTTAAGCTACTGGGCTATAAGCTAGAGCCGCATCCACGCGTATGGTCTCGCGGTCTGAACGTGTATTTATATGACATATTAACTGTCAGACTGCGAGATAATCGAGGGGGCCAACAAATTTCGACGTTTAATCGCGCCGGAGTGGGTTTTTTTTAGCGACTAGCGAAATAATGGTAGCAATGTGTAGTTTACGGTGAGGAGCGAGCAGGACTCTTTCGGTGTGGCTGCAAATGCGGAGAGTAACGGAAGATGCCAAACGGGATGGGTTGGTTAGGTCGAGTCTCTTGGATCATGTGTCAGCGGCAGGCGCACAAAAAAACGCGAGAAAGTGTTTAACTGATAAAGTCGAGCATGGCCATGCTCATGGAGGCGGCATTAGAGAGCCGTGGCCGGATCTACGGAGCGCGGCATATATTGCAAGTGGCAGCGTGGTTGTGTTCGAGGCTTCCCGTGCCTTGATGGAGGTTTAAGGTAATAACGCAACAGTTTCGATTCGAGGGTGGCTTTGCACATGTGCTAATCACCAAACTGAGGCGGCGTGAAAACCCCGCTGAAGAAGTCGGTGGCTGGGGCGCAGATAAGATTCGATGGCAGGCTTGATTGGGCGACCGAAATTTGCCTCTCGATGGGGCTGTACATCGGATGTTATCGTGATCGGAAGTATTGATGGCGAACGTTGTAGCACTTTGTATATTCGCGGTATATATATATTATCAGGAGTAAATAATAACAGATAACAGGGGTCGAAATAAGCGATGGTCCGATGATCCGGGGCCATCTAATAATCAGGAGAAACATCAGATTTTCAAAGTAAATATTTTGGTCCCATTTTACGGTAATTTTCTTTGAGGTTTCCACGTTCCAATATAGTAAACTATTAAGATAAATAAACAATTACTGTATCGTTTAATACATTCATTGCAGGTGAACAATTTGAAATTTAGGAGATATATATATATATTATCAGGAGTAAATAATAACAGATAACAGGGGTCGAAATAAGCGATGGTCCGATGGTCCGGGGCCATCAAATAATCAGGAGAAACATCAGATTTTCAAAGTAAATATTTTGGTCCCATTTTACGGTAATTTTCTTTGAGGTTTCCACGTTCCAATATACTATTAAGATAAATAAACAATTACTGTATCGTTAATACATTAATTGCAGGTGAACAATTTGAAATTTAGGAGAACTATCTAAAATTTAGGAGGACCATCTAAATTTCAAACTAGATGGTCCTGTGGACCATCTCTTGTTTCTCCTTATTTCTACCCCTGGATAATAATAATATTATTCGCTAGATCTAACGATACGTTATGCGTCGATACGCCATGCTGCGCTCGATAATGCCACGTTGTCGAGTTCGTGCTGCTTGGAGGCATTCTCATCATCTTCCGACACGGTACAACAGCGCTATTCGCTGGCACGCAACACGTTCGCACAAACAATGAGGTAGGCTCGCGTCGCTCAAACGGCAACAAAGACGCACTTGGTGCGCGATAGGTGGTCTCGTATACACGCCAGCGAGTTGAATAGATCTAGTGAAAACAATCCATACCTGGTGCAGATTCTCAGGCGCGTTTCCCCGGCCGAATAGTAGGAGGATATGGGTTGAGTATCCATGCACGCGCCCGTCGGAACGCGCAACGATAAGCACGAAGTCGAGCGTACTCCGGGTTTGTGGGCCGAGCTGGAGAGCGAAGCGCACCCGCTATAATGCCACCTACGCCTGCAGGTACCACACGTATAATCACAACAGGTATTCGCAGGAAGGCACGGCTCACGAATGTCACAAGGCTTTTCGTCAGTAGACTGGCGGTGCAATAGCGCATACTGGTACACGAACTTTACATCTTCTACATTTATATCTGCGCCAACTTTAGGAGACGTGGTCTTTCTTACACGTAGCGCACATAAATAGGCGTTTTCGCGTATAGAATACATGTGTTTTTAGATGTACTGTGAAAATAGATAGCTACTAAGCTTATTCCGAGGCAAACAATTCTAGTATAACGCCGTAGAAAAACCATCGCAGTGCACAGATGCAACCGCTAGTAGAAGTGCAACGCTGAACAGAAGCAAAATTGAGCCGCCGCGAAATTGAACTGCACGAACGTTCACGTTCAACGTTATTTACTTTTAGACTAAGCGTGCTCATATCATGGTAATTTTGTACAATACCTAGAAATATCACAGATAAGCCTTGAATGCTCCTCCCCGCGATACATTTGAGGTACTTACTCCCGTCTTCCACATTCGATAATTACATCCTGGTCCATATAAGGAGTGATATCGAAACATTTCCCATTCCTTTAATAATCACTACCACTAATAAACTCGTGTGGCATTCCCTACCCACCCACCGCCCCGCTACGACAATAACCATATCGGTGAGCATATACATCAGAAGGCCATAATAGAAAATAAAACTATGTTTTATTATGGACTCTTGATATACATACATGCGTTACGATTCATAAAATCCAGCATGCTCTCTGACTCAGGACTCGTAGTGAGATAAACCGATTCAGGGCAATTCCGGCACAAAACCAGTCTGCAGCTTGGCAAACGCTGTGATAAGGTACAAACTCTTGTGGCCTACTGGAGTGGTGTGCACGCCACACCACTGTATGACTACGCACCTATGTGCTTACTACATGCGGCGACTAGCTACTACATGAGACTGCCGCGCAAGCGCTCTGCTGCTGCTGCTGCTACTACTACTGCTACTGCTGCTGCTGCTACTACTACTACTACTACTACTG